>NC_079459.1:22694551-22774551 GCF_903798145.1 Danio aesculapii | reverse complement strand
CGCGGAAAGACAGGACTAGAAAGAAAGACAGGTATAAATAGACAGACAGACAGACAGACAGACAGACAGACAGACAGACAGACAGAGAAATCCACAGAGAGAGTAACAGGTAGAGATGGACAGAAAGACAGGAATACAGAGAGACAGTTAGCACATCAGACAAAACAACAAACGAGCATAAACAGACAGACAAAACAACTAACAGACAGAACGGCAGACAAACAGACATAAATATTACGCAGCAAAATTTTCAGAGGAAAAATCTCAGCAAATTCATGTCATTGAAATCAGGAGTGATTACGCAAAACCGACTCAAAACTTCTGAACCGTTTGATAAAACATTACTGTGACAGTTTGAATAGTGATATACAGGAGTTGAACATTAAAACTGAAATGTGGTTCGATTTGACCAGCTTGGCGGTCATTGACTCCACATTCCACCAGTAAGAACAAACTGTGTAGGTTTAATTAGCAGAATAATAGCACAGTTTTGCTTAAAATATTGCAACGCACACAACATTATTGGTGACATATCAGAGCTCAAAAGAGGAAAAATTGTTGGTGTACGTCTTGCTGGCACATCTGTGACCAACACAACAGGTTTTTGGGATGTATCAAGATGGCATCTAGAGTAATGTCAGCATACCACCAAGAAGGACAAACCACATCCAACAGGAGTAACTGTAGATATAAGAGGAAGCTGTATGAAAGGGATATTTGGGTGCTAACCTGGATTGTATCCAAAAAACAAAACCACAACTGCCCAACTCACTGCAGAATTAAATGTGCACCTTAACTCTCATTTCCACCAAAATTGTTTGTCAGGAGCTTCACAGGGTCAATATAGAGTTGAAGTCAGAATTATTAGCCCCCCTTTGAATTTTTTTTCTTTTTTAAATATTTCCCAAATTATGTTTAGCTTGCAAGGAAATTTTCACAGTATGTCTGATAATATAGAATAAAAAGAATTTTAACTTTTTTAAAAACCATTTTAAGGTCAAAATTATTAGCCCCTTTAAGCAATTTTTTTTTTCGACTGCCTACAGAACAATCCATCGTTATACAATAACTTGCCTAATTACCCTAACCTGCCTAGTTAACATAATTATCCTAATTAAGCCTTTAAATGCCACTTTAGGCTGTATAGAAGTGTCTTGAAAAATATCTAGTCAAATATTATTTACTGTCATCATGGGAAAGATAAAAGAAATCAGTTATTAGAAATGAGTTATTAAATCTATTATGTTTAGAAATGTACTGAAAAATCTTTCCGTTAAACAGAAATTGGGGAAAAAATAAACAGGGGGGCTAATAATTCTGACTTCAACTGTACATGGCTGGACTGCTGTAGTCAAACATGTGGTCACTCATGCCAAAGCCAAACATTGATCTGAATCGTGCCAGTAGTGAAATTCTTGGGCTGTGGACAATGTCATTGTCTTCATTGTCTTTCCTACATCCGGGAGAGTTACGATGTGGAGAAGCCCCAAAGCAGCACACTAACCAGACTGTTGCATGCCCAGAGTGAAATTCACTTGAATTCACTGTATATTTACACATCTGACTTTTACACAGTTTGCTTCAATAGCATGAAAAATAACCGGGTTAAGAGAGAATGGTAGAGTTAGAAGAAAGGAAACTCATCTGCCGGAGTCTATCAGAACACCAGTCATCTCCAATCACATCACCGCAGCCATATACAGTACACTGTGCCACTGAGCTTCCAGCTCAAAACCAGGGCAAAAAGAAATAGAACGGAAACGGACAGGGGAATAAGATCTGCGTTGAAAGACTTGGAATTTTATCATCATGAAATGTTTACTGATGACTAAAATGTTGTAAGACTCTTAAATTACAATGGATTTGACACAGACATAACATGTCTATCATGAAAAGATTACATGTGGCATGATACGCATCTCATTCTGCCTTTTTTTTAAACTCCAAGTAATTCTTTAGAATATTTTTCATCCGGAAAAACTGTCATTCATGCTCTTGATTGAATTTAAAACCTTTGTGTAATATGTATCATGTGATGTGAATTTTTTAAAATTAAAACATGTAAAAAAAAAGAAAAAAGATTTCCACAATGCAAGAGTGGTTAGTCAGTCACGCACCTAACTTAAACCAAACTGCAGTTTATGGTACTATTAAACAAAAAAAAGTGAATTACCACTACAAAAGACAAATTAGGAGACAACAAAAATGTTCTAGAGCAGTGGTTCTCAAACCTTTTTTACCAAGTACCACCTCAGAAAAAAATTGTCTCCTCAAGTACAGTAGCATAGTAGGCCTACTTAAGCAGTTACAACTCTGCACAGTTCAAAAACGTGGCAGATTAATTCTTCTTAGTAAGAATATTTGGTATTGTCAGCCACTTTAAACATTATAAATAGTTTGAACATTAACACTGCACTGTGCTTACAGGTAAAAAAAAAAAATCAATAAAAGGTCAACGTTTAAATTAAAATGTGCTTTTAAAAGTCAATTAAATGGCACTGTTCTTAAAAAGTGAAAAGAAAACTGCTGTACTTTAAATGTAACAGACGCACACATCTGAATCGCGAGCCGTGAATGCATGCACAATACACATGAAGTTACCAAAACATACTTGATTTTTTTTTTAAAACCCTACATATGAAAGAGAACAGAGCAGGGAGAAAAATCTCAGTCATGAAGAAATTCTCAGTTTAATTGATGGACACAATTAACACAAAACATTCCTTGATAGAAAATTCAACTTCTTTCATAAACCGAAACAAATGCGAGATTTGGGAGGAAAATAAGGCTGTGGGTAGAGGGAGCTCATTCATCAAAATGAGTGCAAGCTCCTCAATGTAAACTAATCTCACCGTCATCTCTTTTCTACTGTTATAGATGGGGGGATGCTGCCGTAAATATTAAGTTGGAACGTAGAGTTACGTTGAAACCAAGTTTGGTGGTGCAACACAAAAATATTTAGTAATGTTGTAACTTGTAAACTAGGCTACGTTATAACTTACGCACTGCTAGTGCAATCGGCCCCTGGGGAGTCAAAACAGGATTCAAGTATAGAAATTGAACAATTAAATGTAAAATAACATAGTCATCACTGTATAAAGAATTGTAAAGATTTAAATATAATATCTTATCCTTTCATTTTTAATACATAATCTACTCCAGCGATGCGACATTGTGATATTTAAATATTTATTTAATTTTACCTGTTTCATTGTAGGTCAACAAGGTCACATGGAAACTTTTCAACTTTCAGTTAGCAACACAGCTTTGTTGTTGCCAATGATTAATAATGGAAATGTCTCAGAACTGAGAACGAACACACACACACTGAACCACATTCACTCAGCGCAGGTGAACTAACAACTAAAAAACTCAAAAGAACTTGAAAGCAAACCACAAACTTCAAAAAAAGTTGATCTTCAGCCCAGTGGAACCTGGTTGGGCGAGTGCCTGGAATACAAAGCTAAATCAGAAGAGCTCACGTGTGCCTCTCAGCTCAATGAAAAGGACCTTAGTTTTGCTAGTCAGTCAGGCCGCTAGAGCTTAATGTTTACTGGCAAGCTCGCCTTCATTGAGAAGGAAAACTTTGGACAATTCTCCCTTCCTCACGGCCCCTATAAAGTGATTATATTCCATGTCAGTGGAAGCAGTTAATGGCGATGACAGGGCTAACCATGAATTAACACACAAGTCCAGAGGCCGAGCTCGACTCAGTCATGAAAGAAAAGCATTCAGAGGGGGGGCTTCAACATTTTAATCTGGATTTATGTTGCAGACCTCAGTGGAAACTTCGTTGGAAAATGACCCACACACTAGAACGGTTGCTGGAGAAGACCTGCACAAATAAAATCAGCATCTCGTCTTAATTCAGAGAAATGGGGTCTGCCAAAGGTTGGTGAGAACAACCTGTTCTTTGTTGAACTGTCAGGCCGTGACACTCTTATAACCATAATGAATGTACTGCAGGTGAACTGAGCAAACACTCACTCTTTATTGAAGGAGGGAAAAGCTTGAAGTTGGATGTTTTATAAGGAGCAAGAGCATGAGCAAGGTCTCATGAAATTAAAATAAAGGGTTTTAGATGTCAGTATCAGTATTGCTAGTTTTTTGGATGTCATAAGCTAGTGTGCTCCAAAACTTTATGTCATCTCATACCGTAGTTTCTCATCAAATCGTGACCAATCAAATGCTCTCTAGTATCTGACATGCCCCGCCCCCTTCAAGACACTTATTAGATGTGTTCATTTGATATAGAGCATATGGATGATGTGCTGCTCTAATATTCGCTTTAATTTATTCAAAATACATGTGCTTTGGAATAATAAATGAACAAACACTTGCCAATTGGCCCTCACATGGAAAGTATTGCAAATATTTTATTTATAAAAAGGGATTCAAGCGACAAAATGACAATTCTGTCATTGTTTACTGTTTCTCATTTTCAAAAACCTACTGTATAACATGAATTAATATATTTTGCATTAAATTTGCATTCAGGAGAAATAAAACTAATATAAACATGTAAAGCGTGTAGTTAGCAACTTCTGCCTCCCGGTTTTATTCACGTCATCTCATATTGCAGTTTCTCATTAAATCGTGACCAATCAAATGCTCTCTAGTATCTGACATGCCCCGCCCCTTCAAGACACTTCTTATTTGATGCGCTTGAGCTCAACTACTCTTACTGGCAGAGCAGCGATAAAACAAAATGCTTTTGGCTGTTTTTTTAAGGAGCTACACTACTGAAATACTCTCACCCTCTATTCATGTTTTAGTTGAGATAACGTCAAACATCAAATAATAATCCATTTCAAAGCACTTCACGTGACCTTTAATGTCATTAGGTGTTGTCCACCAAATCAAATTGTATATGTTATGTATAATATTATAATGTGTTCAAAATAAATTATTTTATTAAATTATTCAATCTAAAACAGTGACATCCATTCATTTAAGATGTATTCCATGCTAATAATCTTACAAGTTCATTGCACTGCATATGCAAATATGCACCTATTAGTTAAATAATCATCTATTTAGAAATTTTAAGGGGTCACAAAAAATATCCAGAGAAATATTTTATCATGATATCAACAAAACAAAATGTATTGCTTATTAAATTAAAAAAAAATTAATTGTCTAAATAAAATGTAAGTATTTAAGAATATAAATTTTTTAATAGATAGACAAATCGATAAATAATATAAGTACAGTATATAAATAAATATAGATATACATACAGATATAATAGATGCTTTATTAAGCATACATTTGTGCGAAAAAGCATTTGCCCCCTTACTGATGTCTTTTTTAATGTTTATTCCCCTGTCTTTAATGTTTCAGATTATCAAGCAAAATTAAATAATATTCGAATCATCAGTCAATCATCATGAAGTTTTTAAATGAAGGGTTTTTTAATAAAGGGAAAACAAAGAATCTTTTGAGGATCCTTTGGTCTACTTCACTTTGTCAGGCAGGTCATATTTGAGTGATTTCTTAATTGCCAAAAGTAATCAGGCCTGTGTGTGGTTAGAGAAATTGAACTCAGGTGTGATAAACCAGAGTTAAGTTACGTTTTAACAGGGGGCAAACACTTATTCACACAGGGCAATTTTTGTATTTTGTATCTCTTAATAATAAAAAACGTCATTCCAAAACGGCATGATGTATTATCTTGTCTTATCTTTGACTATTATTTAAATTTCATTGATGATCTGAAACATTAAAGTGTGACAAAACCGAATAAGGGGGTAAACTCTATTTCACATCACTATATACTGTAAATATAATTGTTTCATTTATTTGAATAATATTTGAATATGAAAACAATCAGGAACGTAAAATATTTAAAATAAGAAATCCTTATTAACACAATCATCCGCGATCTCTATAATGCTAAATCATCATTAACTAAAGTTCCATCATCTAAAACAACAACGTTCGTGCCTTTTACGGAATGTGGTTAAAGTATCCTTTTAGGAAATCCTCACAAACTGCTAAATCCTAAATAGTTTTGTATGTATATATTTTCACACATTAAATATCATCATACCTTGGCTAATCATAGTGCTAGTTCATCCACACAATTAGCCCGGCATAAGTCAGGAGAGATTTGAAGCTGATTCTTTATGATGTTTAAGTTCCTACATGGGCCTCTAGGTCTGTCTAACACCCTGCAGATCATTAGACCTAATCACTCTCAGTTATCATGGCAAATTAACTAATGCATCTGACAGTGAACATGGAATGTGGTTTCTTCAAAGCACAGGCATGATGGAGCCCCAGCTGTTTGAATATGGGCATCTGGGGTCCCAGCATCAGTATAACACTTCATACTTTGAAGATATAGAGCATATGGATAATGTGCTGCTCTAATATTTGCTTTAATTTATTCTAAATACATGTATTTTGGAATATTAAATGCATTCACATGGAAAGTATTGCAAGTAATTTAATTATTAAATTTATAAATAACTTACCTGATCTTTCTCTACTTCGAAATGCACCCGCAAACGCAAATGACCTTGATGTAGTAACCAGCAGTATGGATGCCATCTTTACTAGCACTTTAAATACTGTGGCACCCATCAAACTAAAAAAGACTAGAGAGAATAAAACTACACCGTGGTATAATAGTCATACCCGCGCTCTCAAAACAGCAACCCGTGCCCTGGAACGTAAATGGAAAAAAACTAATTTAGAAGTCTTTAGAATTGCATACAAAGACAGTATGTCCAGCTATAGGAGGGCTTTAAAATCTGCCAGGGCTGAGCACCTCCGCAAACTGATAGAAAATAATCAAAACAATCCTAGATTCTTATTTAACACCATCGCTAAATTAACAAATAATCGGTCATCTTTGGAACAAAACGTTCCACCGCAAATTAGTAGTGATGACTTCATGAATTTTTTCAGTGATAAAATAGAAGGCTTTAGACAGAAAATAGGAGATATTAAACTTTCTGCACCGCCTTATACTTCAGATCCAGTAAACACGCCTCTGAATCTAAATAACCTACAGTGCTTTAAAATCATACAACAGGAAGAGCTAGACAAAATTATAAATAGCTCTAAATCAGCTACGTGTATATTGGACCCAATTCCAACAAAGTTACTGAAAGAATTGCTACCTGTTATAGGAGAACCTCTTCTTAACATTATCAACTCTTCTTTATCTTTAGGCCATGTTCCAAATCCCTACAAGTTAGCTGTTATTAAACCTATTATTAAGAAACCACAACTGGAACCCAGCAACTTAGCTAATTATAGGCCTATTTCAAACCTTCCATTTATATCTAAAATACTAGAAAAAGTTGTTTCTGCTCAATTATGCTCCTTTCTGCAGACCAACAATGTTTTTGAAGTGTTTCAGTCAGGTTTCAGAGCTCATCACAGTACAGAAACTGCATTAGTGAAAATAACCAACGATTTACTCTTAGCTGCTGACCAAGGGTGCATCTCGCTATTAGTTCTACTCGATCTTAGTGCGGCATTTGACACCATTGACCATGGTATCCTTATTAATCGCTTAAAGTCTACAGGTGTCCAAGGACATGCCCTACAATGGTTTAAGTCATACTTATCTGACCGTTACCAGTTTGTAAATATAAATGGACAGCCTTCACAAATCAGCCCAGTAAAATACGGGGTGCCTCAAGGATCAGTTTTAGGCCCTTTACTGTTTACAATATACATGCTACCCCTGGGAGACATTATTAGAAGACATGGGATCAGCTTTCACTGCTATGCAGATGATACTCAATTATATATTTCAACTAAACCTGACGAGACGTCTAATCTGTCCAAGCTAACTGAGTGTATTAAAGATGTTAAAGACTGGATGACCAACAATTATCTTCTCTTAAACTCAGACAAAACAGAATTATTACTTATTGGGCCTAAATCCTGTACACAGCAGATCTCACAACTCGACCTACAATTAGAGGGATACAAAGTTAGCGTTAGTTCTACTATAAAAGATCTGGGTGTCATATTAGACAGCAATTTAACTTTTAAAAATCATATATCCCATGTCACAAAAACTGCTTTCTTTCATCTGAGAAATATAGCTAAGTTACGAAGTATGCTATCCATCTCAGGTGCAGAAAAGCTAGTCCATGCTTTTATGACTTCTAGGCTGGACTACTGTAATGCTCTGTTTGCTGGCTGCCCAGCATCCTCTATTAACAAACTTCAATTAGTACAAAATGCAGCTGCCAGAGTTCTAACCAGGTCTAGAAAATTTGATCACATCACCCCAATTTTATCCTCCTTACACTGGCTGCCTGTTAAGTTTCGTATTGAATTTAAAATATTGCTTCTTACATATAAAGCTCTAAATAATCGAGCTCCTGCTTATCTAACCAATCTTCTGTCTCGCTACAATCCAACTCGCTCTTTAAGATCTCAAAACTCAGGACTTCTGGTAGTACCTCGAATAGCAAAGTCGAGTAAAGGAGGTCGAGCCTTCTCATTTATGGCTCCTAAACTCTGGAATAGCCTTCCTGATAACGTCCGAGGCTCAGACACACTCTCCCAATTCAAAACTAGATTAAAGACCTATCTGTTCAGTAAAGCATACACTTAGTGCACCACTTAGGGGGCTTCCACACAGGTTATGCATCTTGCTGATATACACTGTGAACATCAGCTACGCTAATTATTTTCTTTATTCTCCATTTCCACCTGGGGATACTCTTCCCGAGGCCCTCAGACTATGCAGAGTCACTGATTCGATCCAAGACCAACGACGAGATGATCCCAAGGTTTCCATATCCTGGACCTAGCCGAATCCTGAACAACTACTGCGATGGTCATGGAAGAGTGGAGAACATGAGACTGTTTCCTATGACGCTCCAGAGACAGACGAGTCTTCGCTGAGGCCAGCTTCCAGCCTCCGCCACTGAGACTGCAGCTCTGCACAAGACGTTTGGCCAGCGGAGAAATTAAAATGGTCGTGCCCAACTGAGCCTGGTTTCTCTCAAGGTTTTTTTTCTTCACTTCCGCCTTTAGTGAAGTTTTTTTTCCCTCTCCGCTGTCGCCACTGGCTTGCATGGTTCAGGATCTGTAGAGCTGTGCATCGTTGGATTTGCTCTTCAGTGTTTGGACTCTCAGTAGTGATTATTAAACCACACTGAACTGAGCTAAACTGAACTGAACTTAAACACTACAAACTTAACTACACTGTTCCTATTTACTGTGACCTTTTATGTGAAGCTGCTTTGACACAATCTACATTGTATAAGCGCTATACAAATAAAGGTGAATTGAATTGAATTGAATTAAAGTAGACAAAAATGATTGATTACTGTTTTCCATGTTTAAAAACATACTGTATAACACAAAATAACATATTTTGAAAGAAAACTGTCTCTTAAAATATCTTCTTTCATGTTCCATCGAAGAAAGAGTGGAAATGTCTATTTTTGCTATTTAATTGCTTCATTAAACCTGAGTTTATTATCCACAACAATTATATTTCTACATTTCAGGTGTGGCTAAAGTGT
Organism: Danio aesculapii; assembly: GCF_903798145.1. Lineage (NCBI taxonomy): Eukaryota > Metazoa > Chordata > Actinopteri > Cypriniformes > Danionidae > Danio > Danio aesculapii. The sequence continues at coordinate 22,765,045 of NC_079459.1, read as the reverse complement.
CTAAATTGTTAAGGCAATCATATATGTAACTTTTAGGGAAACTTACATACTAATTATTTTTATGTAAATATAACATTATGCTTTGACTATGAAAGTCATTTCCAAAAAATAAAAAAAACTGACTGTCATTTTTATTTCACAATTCTGTTATTTTCTCAGAAGTGCAAAATAAAAACAAAAATATATATATATACAAATAAAATAAAATTAAGAGATACAATGCCTATTTCTTGTGTTTACAGGTTTTTAGGCTTTCTCCCAATTTTAATTTAGTTTGCTGAAAGTTTACAAGCTGGAAAATACAGCAGCACTAAGTCACAATTCTGAGAAGAACAAAAAAAAAAACTTAATTGCAGGACAAACATTTTTTAATTGTGAAATATAAACTCAAAAATTGTGAGAAATAAAGTCTGAGCTGTGAAAAATCACAAATAAAAAGTCAAAAGTTACTGTTTATTTGGAAACAAGCATCCATATTTGGCTAATCATAAGCCAAATAAATAAATATTCCACTAAATATCTTCACTATATTCTCAAAACATTAGATTTCCACAAAAGAAAAATCTTTTAATATTAAATGATGTCATTACACTAACAAAATAAATGTTCTATTTGGCATCAACGGTTCCAGAACTTTTCAAATCCGTTAAAACATTTCATTCTGTAACTTCAAAAAATTATTTCGACCATTAAATGTTCTTTAATGGCCCTTTTCTTCTTATAGATCAGCATACTATAATCTCAAAAACAATGTAAGAATTAGATGCTTTGTTTCCAGTGAGGACTTGTTCATGCTTTTATCACCAGCAGGGCGGATTACTGTAATGGACTCCTCACTGGCCTTCCCAAAAAGACAGTGAGACAGTTGCAGCTCATCCAGAATGCTGCTGCCAGGATTCTGACCAGAACTAGAAAATCAGAGCACATCACACCTGTCCTCAGGTCTTTACACTGGCTCCCAGTTTCATTCAGAATAGATTTTAAAGTATTAAATTTTAAAGCAACTACTTGTCTATAAATCACTAAATGGCCTAGGAGCTCCATACATTACAAATATGCTAACTGAATACAAACTAAACAGATCACTCAGAACATTCAAGTAAATTAGAAATTCCAAGAGTTCAGTCAAAGCAGGGTGAATCCGCCTTCAGCTACTACGCCCCTTGCTGCAGGAATCAGCTTTCAGAAATGATCACATGTGCTCCAACATTAGGCACATTCAAATCAAGACTGAAAACACATCTGTTTAGCTGTGCCTTTACTGAATAAGCTACTGTGCTTTGTTCGACAGATCGCACTATTGTGTCTTTCTTTTCTTTTTCCATATTTTATAACCTGCTTTAACACACTTTAATCTGTTTTTAATCATTTTTTAATCATTGTTATTATTTGTTTTTATTTTCTTATACTTGTCTCTTTTATTCCTGTTTATGTAAAGCACTTTGTATAAAGCCACTGTGTATGAAATGTGCTAAATAAACTTACCTTCCCTTGCCTTATAAAGGCTTAGGTATACTTCAAACTAAATTCTTTTTTCATTCTTTATTTGAGGGCAAAATGATGTCCAAACTACTTGCATAAACACAACAGACCAATAATACCTCAAAGGTGTTCAGGAGTCAAAACAAACTCCACCAAAAGGTTTGGTTTGGTGAGCTATGCCAACGTATTTTACGCAAAATGGCGTCATTTCAGGTCATTCTTTGATTTTGTTTGAAGTATACCAAAAGCCCATTTGACTAAAAGATTCTTTGTGGAACCAAAACTGGCTCTTCTAATGCATTCAGGAACGTTTACATTTTAGGTGTGGCGAAAGTGTCCAACGTTTTGAGGTCACCGCATACATGGAAAGAAAAACAAGGAAAACCGCAAGCAACTAAATCCTGCATGTTTCTTAAGTTAACGCATTAACTATTATCTGGCTTTGGCTAATCATAAGCCTAGTTCATTCAGACAATTAGTCTGGCAGATATCAGGAGGGATTTAAGAAAAATTCCTGCCTTTTGATTTAGATTTCATTGAAAAGCGTCTGAAATGTCATTTGGTGAAATTTAGGGTGAATTACACCAATAAAACGTCCCAATTTTTAAACGTTCAACAAACGTAACGAACAATGTATCTAAGACAGATTCAAAACCTTGCACTTCTTCAATTGTCCACCTTGCACCAGGCAACAGAAAAGACTTCAGAGTTGTTTTAGCAACAAATACCAAATTTAGCTTTGCTTTTACTTCCATATAAATTAGATTAACTTACTTTTTTCTGGTCTTCGAGAGCATGGGTGACGGTCCTCCTCTTCTGTTGAAGCTGCTGGTGAAGCTGGTGATGGGGACAGAGGTGCTGGCATGTTTCTGAACCCACCTCCATAATATCGAAAACCCAGGCGATCCCAATCAAAACCACACTCTGAAATATTCCCGAGCTCCTTCCTCGATCGAGATGTTCCTTGATCGTCCAAATCAGGCATTAAATTTTGTCATTAAACCTCCAATAAAAGGACTGCTAACCTTCATTTGGCTGTTCGATGGATCGGTCCAACGCAACCATATAGTTGGAGGATCTGAAGACAGGGATCTTTGGTTCATGGTCCCAAATGAGGAGTACTATAACTTGCTGAGGGGCCGAGAGTGGCTCAGTCCTAGAAGGTTCGTGTTTCTTCAGTGATGCACGAGTGAGCATCTCAAGTCACGTTTTATATCGGCTATAGAGCTGTCATATTGGAGATCCTCTGCCACCTAGAGTCACGCATGGATTGAGAAGTGTGTATGGGTCTTAAAGAGAAAGGAAGAAAGAGAGAAAAAAAATGTAAGGTACAAGTGTCAGAAATGGTTCACTGTCTTGTCCAACCGTTTTAACATCTCTTTGATAGCTACAACTTTTGAACATGAAGAATTGCAAACAAAAGTAGATCATTTTGACACACTTTAAAAGAAAACTCTGGGTCAAAGACAAGGTGTCCTATTTTGATGTCTGCATTAAATTAAATTTGCAAGTGATTTTATTAACAAAAAAAAAGTATTTTAAATGCAAGTGAAGAGCCTACTTTAATGTTTTAAGAAAATTCTAAATATAGGTAAACTGTTCTGTTGTCGATTAGAAAAACAGATTGAGGTCATGTTGGTTTTATATTCACACATTCAGAATTTCACCTTTTTATATAATTTCATAAATATTCTTCGCAAATTCCAAACAGGGAAATTATATTAAGAGTCAATGACTATGACAAAGCAGCCTACAACCTTGTTCACAGTTAATTAAATAGCGCTAATTGTTCATTTGAAGTCATGCTTTAAGTCATACATTTTTAAGTAAGACCGAATATTCAAACTAGTGTGGTAAACATTATAGAGACCATTCATAGAGATCAGTGTATTTATAATCTTTTTTTAGTTACAGTTACAAATATAAATCTTTGTGCCCATAACAGTGCGTCATGATGATATGTTTTAGCCTATTTAAATTCTGGTTTACTATTTTGTTAAACGTGAAAGTCTGAATGTGCGAATATAAAAATCCAACTTTACCTCAATGAAAAACATATTTCTGTAAAAATGAATCAACAAAGTTATTATGACTTGTTCCTATGAAAATATATTTTAAAAAGTGATACATTTCATAATATTTCATAATAAACCTTGCTGTTTCAGGAATAGGCTAGTATCAAAACTTGGGCTTTGTTTTAAACCCTTCAAATAGTCTTTTAAAAATATTTTAATTGTTACACTGAATTTAGTTAGTATCTCTGTAATAATACGTGCTGTTCACTTCAGAAAATACTACAATAAATCGTTACACACTCTAATGTACAGGGAATTACACACTTTAGCTTGTTTTTAAAACTTGAAAACCTTTTTTTCACCTTGACCCCTTAACAATTTCACTTTTAATCATATGCAAAATCTATTTTAATGGTTTAAACACTTTCATTGCAGTTTCCAATTACATCAAGACCGTTTTAGATGCTACATTTACTTACAACATCGCAAACTCCGATAGCCTTTTACTCAGAGAACTAGAACAGGTAAAAGTAGAAAAGAAATTACCGCTTTATGATACTCCATTCGGATTACAAAAAAAAAGAGTTAACTCACTATTACTTCTGTCGGTACTGCACGCGGAGCCGGTTGGAAAGTGTCGGTGTTGTTTATGACGTCATGACCAAACCGAGAGAAAACCCTCAACGCCTCCCCGAAAGAGTTTCCTCAGGAGCAACTGAGGTCTTTCTCCAGCGTTTGTCTTCACCCCAGGAACTCTGTTCATGAAGAATTTGTACGCCATCTAGAGGAGACCATCCAAATCATACACTGCCTAATATATTTCACACTCATTGATAATTCATATTTCTGACTGAAGTATTGACAACAGAAAAGCATTCGAACTTTTGCACTCCTGTGTTTCTTAGAAAAAAATACAGACTATTAAACAAAAGGTCTTTATGCCGCACGTCACGTTAGACTGCACGAACTTGTTAATTGAGCAGTGAACTGACAGCGAGGATTTAAAGCGATAGTTCACCCAAAAACGAACATTTGCTGGTACTGTAAATACCCTCACGCTATCCTGAACAGTGACTTTTTTGTCTTTGGAAGATTTCTGAGAAAGCATAACGATCTAATAATGTCCAAAGAAATATAGAGAGCTTTGCTGATGTAAGGGAATATTTGCTTACTCCTCAATAGAAGTGCCGTCAAAATTAGAAATTGTTGGTTAAAAACATACATTTACACATAAAAAGACACTTGAGGTGGCGACGATAGCCTATGGTTGGTGCGTCGACACATAGTACCGAGGTGCTCACGGCCACCCGAGTTTGATTCCTGACTTGGATCTTTTTTGGACCAAAGATAAATTTCATCATCTTTCGTCCACAGCCTCGACAGTGTTTAATGACATACATCATAAATGTTCATAATCCAAAAATTTATTCAATAAAATGTAATTATTTTTAAATCATCATTTTGTGTTACTTTGTGTTCTTTGTTAAGTTTTTTTATTGTTATTTTGTTTGTTCATTTGTGTGTGTGTATATATATATATATATATATATATATATATATATATATATATATATATATATATATATATATATATATATATATATATATATATTAACCAAATTTCAGTGTATAAAATAACTTTAATTTTAGTTTGTTAGAAAAAATGAAATTTTAATTATGCTCAACACAGTGAACAGTCATGAGTAGGGCCAGATAGAATCTGCATACATCTTTTTGCTAGGTCTGCACAGAATTTTTTAAACAAGAAATGATTTGGGGAGTATCATTACTAAAAACTTAATATGTAAAAAATGTAAAAAAACAAAAACAAAAAAAAAAACAATAACTTTTTAACTTTTATTTAATGTTTATATTGCAAATCCAATTACATCCACCAATTCGGTAAACAAAGCAAGTTTCTCACATATGATTTGTACTAGAAAACAGAACATATTACTTTACAAACTGTATTGTAATTAAATCACATGTACATTTTCATATTAGTCAATAAAATTACTGAAATGAATTTCAAAACTGAATAAATATTAATTTACACAAATTTACAGAAGTAAATATATAGACTCAACGATGGGCTAAAAATCTGCAGAAATCTGCGGATTTCTGTATTCGCAGATTCCTTGTGGGCCTAGTCATGAGTTATAAATATGTATATTGTCTAAACGTAAAGTTTTTTAATTTAAATTTAAAAATGGTTTTAATTTTTCTAAGTAATTAATTGTGCTGTTTCATGATATACAGCAAGAGGCGCCAGAGAGCTAGACAGCCAAACAGACATTTACAATAAAACACATCTATACATTTAACAAAATACACACACGCACACGCACACGCACACACACACGCACACGCACACACACACACACACACACACACACACACACACACACACACACCAATTTGCTTGAGTCTTACATTTGAAACATATTAAATCAATATAATTTTTTTTTCAGAAAAAAGAAAACATCATTAATAAAGATCTGATAATATCACATACAGTTATCTCATTGAGAAGGCGTTAATTAGGCAGTGAGATGTGAGTAAACTTTATTTTTAATTAAGCTCAGCAACAGCCGCTTTCAGGGCTGGTAATGGGATTTGGGTCATCGTCACTCAGATTAAGGGTTTAATTTGTGGATTAGTGTATGAGGACATAGAGGAGGTGTCATGTTTACTTGTGGCTTTCTGAAGATCCATCATCTGTGATCTTGAACATGAATCCTCTATTCAGAGCTGCCTGAATTCTGCAGAATTAGCCTGACTGTGTGATCAGATGGCCTGAAATCCCACATAATAAATATTCACATCTTTGGCCTTATTTCTAGGCCTGTGGGATTTTTTGATTACTGAGGTTATGAATTTTAAAACCTTAATTTAATTAACTCATTTTATTATCAATAATCTTTTTGATTAATTTATATATGATGCAGATATTTATTTATTTTAAGCAACAAATTTGTGTTGGTCTCATTGACAATAAACAGTGAGACACAAGAATGTCCCTTTAATCAAAAGTAAAGCATATAGGGGGAAAATATTTATATGCACGAAAAATGCATACTCACTTATGTATACAGGAAAGAACAGTAGTCTCTGATGGACAGTCCATCCGACTCAATTCCCCTTGCCCTCACTCTAATGCTGTACTATTATGGAAATGATCTAGAAGGTAATTTCAGGGGTGAAAAAAGAGGTGTAACTGCATCTGTGCTCAGCATCTAAAAGCAACTGTAGGCTACCATATACATAACATTGACTAGCTGTTATGGTGATTTATAACTTGCTATAATTTATAATTTTTATAGTTGGGGATATTGCTTATGGAACATTTCAGTAAGTTAGAAATTTATCGCAGTTGTCTACTTTTGTTCTTATATTATCAAAAAATAATCATATAATAATTTATTCGCAAGTGTTCAGGTTTAAAAAAAACACACACAATTTAAACCAGGGGCACCTCCTGAAATTAAACCCAGGCACATTCTGAAAACGTATTTCTATATATATTTTTGGAGACCGCCAAATACATCCCAAAAGCTATGATTTTTTGGCAGTTTTTGTTTTCACGAATCCACCAGAGGCCGCTGTGAACGCTTTTTCAGATCTCAAATTTCTCTCGCGAGTGCCATTCACGCCTGCTGTTCTTGCGTAAAATCCACTAGAGGCCGCTGTCGACTGACTGTCTACTGACTGATCGATCAACTGACCCACCCTCCTCCTTCCCTAAATACAACCAACTGTATTCGAAAGCACTGATTGACCAGCACCCACCCACTTCCCCAAACTCAACCGACAGTTTTCAAAAGCAATTCAGAAAAAGAAAAGCCCTCGCCTGGTTTTTACCACATTTTCAGATTTTACCACATTCTCACCCTGTTATTTACTTGTTCATTTTATTTTTTGGATGCTTTCTGGAAACATTCTTTACCAGTCTCGAACCCCGTCGTCGTGGTCAACTCTTCTCTGCATCTAAAGTCCGCCGACGTACATGGCGAGCTAACGGGATAAACTGGTAACAGCAGGAAAGCTGTCCATACGGAGGTAAGCGGTCAGCTGGTAAGCACGAAAAGGAATGGCATCATACCGTCCCATAGCGTTGGTTTTAAAAATGAAATACAGAGTGCATAGAGCCCAAAGGTTAAATTGACCCACAAGATCCCAAGACAAGATTTTTACAGTTCTGTAATGAGAGACGCAGAACAGGAACCTGTGCATATGACTCAGAATTCATAGTAGTTACTCACAGCTTAGACAATGGCTGCAAAATAGGTTTCAAACCAAACATACAATACAATGTAGTATGTTGTTTTTGAATATAGATAATGGCATGTCCATGATGGCACTGTAAGTCTTGGAGCACTTACAAGTACACTTTTTAATGGTAAAATGATAAATGGAACATCTTTTGGTTTTGTGGACTTGACAAGCTCTTGCATATGGTGGCCATTGTATGTCTGCAGAAGCACATCAGGTATGTAGATGGTGCACTGGGTCATCCATTCATTTCTGGCAAGACCCCTCGATCCACAATGCCAACAGTCGGTCGGTGAGTATACGAAAATAATAAATGTAAATACAAAGGCCTATGCGTTAGACATACTTTATGATGTAATACTGTACAGTAATGTGTACTTTGTTTCGGTTGTCTTCATTTTAATCATTTCATAATGATGCGATGGTGTGCTTTATCTGTCTGATTCCCGGTGAACTGGGCAGGTTGCATGACGTTTGATTCGAGGGACGTTCTGGGGGCGAGGTTTGCATGCTGCACTGCGAGCTTTTGGCCCACCTGTGGAAATGCGACATGCTCAAGCTCCCGGGCTATTGGCATGGCTCAGCCCAATAAAAGCCCTGGCTTGCACTGGCTTGACAGTGGAAATGCGTCTAATAACCTTTGGGACAGGGTCCCCCCTCAGTACAAAACCCTTGGTAGAAAATCTGATAGCACACCGTGTATGTCGGCAGACTTGAGACGCAGAGAGAAGTTGATCACGACAACGGGGTTCGAGTCCGGCTAACAATGATTCCAGAAAGCAGGTAAGACAAAAACAGAAGCTAAAAAATAAAATAAACAATTAAATAACAGGGTGAGAATATGGCAAAAAAAAAGGAGGGTGGGTCAGTTGATCGGTCAGTCAATCAGTCATTCAGTCAGTTGACAGTCAGTCGGCAGCGGCCTCTGGTGGATTTACGCAAGAACAGCAGGCGTGAATGGCACTCGCAAGAGAAATTTGAGATCTGAAAAAGCGTTCACAGCGGCCTCTGGATTCGTGAAAACAAAAACTGCAAAAAAACGTAGCTCCTGGGACATATTTGGTGCTCTACAGAAATGTATATAGCGGTATGGTTTTGGTGTGAGCCTGGGTTGAAATCTGCTCTGGAGACGACCTCGATGCCACCCACACATACTGCACATTTCTGTGGGCCATCCAAGCCTCTGGGCTTTGTGCTGTGTCCTCCCTAGTCCTGCCCCCTGGAGATGCCCCTGTCTATTGGCATTATAATATTACCTGCAGAAAAATTGAGTCTGTCTTTCTGTCTTTCCGCCCACACAGACAACCAGAGTGATGGGAACAATAAAGTACTCCAAGTGATGTATACTCTCAGTGTTGCTCAATAAATTGCATATTAGCTCTCCTGGAACACCAATCAGGTTTGGGAACTGGGATGGTTGCATAATGAAGAACAGAGGCTTTGAATGGTTTGTTATTGCTTGAGGCAAACTCTGTATGACCGCCACCGAACAACATTCTTATTTCGCAGGTGGAACACAAAGCACCCTTTGCTTTGTCTCATTCCACCCAAAATTCATGAGGCCACTTTGAGCGACGGCCACGGAGAGGGATGGCCATAAAATCTGTCCCGTTATCGTTGTTTTTATGACACAGGAAGAGAGTTTGTCACTGATGTGAAATTGAATACCATAATTCCTCAAACAAAGCTCCTGCCTGTGCTGTCAGCGAGTCGCGATGAGGCAGTTCATTCGCCGCTACGCCAGTGTGAGCACATAATAACCCGACAGTTGTCAGCGGCGCCCGGAAATTTATGACACAAAAAGATGCATATCATTGCAGTAATCTCTGCTGCTTCGCAAGCTCCCCACTTGAAACACATATTAGAAGCGAGGCATTAAAATTCATGAAGGCTCTCGGTGGTCCTAAACACGTGCGGTCTGGAGGTATTTACATGTGACAGAAGATGTGATAGTGTTTAACAGAATTCAGTTCTTTAATTTCAGCAAATAGTAAGTACGTCTGTCCTCTGTGGAAGAAGTGTAACCTTTGATAAACCTGCTTTGGCAACGTTGGTGATGGACGATAGAAGACTTAATTGAATCAGAGATTGAGAGAGACAGAAGTCCTGAGATGACAGGAAGGATGGGAATGAGGTTGAGGTCTAAATAAGCTCTTTCTCAAGATGTGACGTTCTCTCTCATTCTATGTAGCGCACAGAAACAAGTCAGTGTATCATAGCATTGAGGACAAGGGTATAGCAAGGCCAGAGAGACACTAATCAATACTTCATTTGCTGGGCAAGATTTACTTTCCCTTGCCTTATCAAACCCATCAGATGTTGTGGAAAAGGGATGGAACATCTGAAAACCTCCTTTTAAGACCTTTATTTTTCCCAAGACGTGATCAATGTCAGTAAAGGCACAGGCCCATTATAAGTCAAGGTGTATTTATGTGCTCAGGTCCTATAAATTTTCAAACTCCATTTTTACACCTCAGTGATGGGGGGCAAATTCACTGCTATTTGTATAAAAGCTGTTTTGGTAATTGCTTGATTTAATGGAGGCAGAGGAAAAAAAACAAGCCATTGATGAATGCCCTACTTAACGTAACCCATTAGTCTCATTTTCAGGCAAAAGAATTCTGAATAGTGACGGTTGTAGGTACAGTTTAAGGCTGTTGTTTTTGTGTACATAAATATACATTTTCTGAAGATTTCCAATGCATAACTCATCTTAACCAAGCTAGATTTTTGTCTGTGGATGCTAGGACAGTACTTTGCAATTTCTATGGTGTTATATGTTGTTTCTAGGGTACTGTGTTTGGACTTTATCATAGATATACAGTTGAAGTCCCCTTTTGCTTTTTTTTTTTTGCTTTTTAAAATATTACTTAAATGATGTTTAACAGAGCAAGGAAATTTTCACAGTATGTCTAAAAATATTTTTTCTTCTGGAGAAAGTCTTATTTGTTTCATTGCGGCTAGAATAAAAGCAGTTTTAAATTTTTTAAAACTCATTTTAAGGTCAAAATTATTAGCCCCTTTAAGCAATTTTTTTTTACGGTAGTCTACAGAAAAAAAACATTGTTATATAATACATTTCCTAATAACCCTAACCTGCCTACTTAACCTAATTAACCTAGTTAAACCTTTAAATGTCATTTTAAGCTGTATAGAAGTGTCTTGAAAAATATCTAGTAAAATATTATTTACTGTCATCATGGAAAAGATAAAATAAATCAGTTAGAAATGAGTTATTAGAAATGTTATTAATTATTAATTTTATTAATAAATTATTAGAAATGAGTTATTAAAACTATTATGTTTAGAAATATGGAGAAAAAAAATCTCTCCGTTAAACAAAAATCGGGACAAAAAATAAACAGGGGGGCTAATAATTCTGACTTCAACTGTATATACTAGATATTGCATACGGACCCTGAGCATGCATGTACAGTGCTGCCAGGACAAAAGTCATTCAACTGCACTAGTCAAGACTAAAGCCAATGTGAAGATGCTGGACTTTAATTCTGGTAAATTTCTATAATTCAACCTCTGTTATTTTACAGTAAATTTCTGTAATTTAACGGCTATTGTTTTACGGTTTATTTCCGGCAACCCACCTGCCGGAAATAAACTGTAAAATTACAGATTTTTTTTTTACAGTGTAGGTCAGATTTCGTTTTTAAGTTTTTGTATGTTACGAACTTTTGTGTTCAAAAAGTAACGATATTGATGATAATACGGTCCCTTACTGCACCGACTACAAGGCAAAATAGCACCAACTTGCACAGAATTCTAGGCTTAAGCTAGTTTTGTTTAATAAAATCAGTAAAAATGTAAATAAAATATGACATCAAGATGCTGTGACGTAACGGCTAGTTTTTGAAGTAACTTATAAGGGTGGCTGATAACATAACAGTGCCCGTGCCTCAATGTGCAAACTGTCCACCCTAAATTATTGAATATTAAAAATGTTATATATCATTTACATAGGAAAGGTGCACATTGAGATGCAAAATATAGATGGTTAACGCAAGTCTTCCATACAGGAGATTCATTCACAAACGAATCGCTCCCTCAGTTAGAATTAGAAGTGAAAGCGGGAGAGGGAGTGTGTTTCAGGACATGGATTAGATCATGGGTCTCAAACTTAATTCCTGGAGGGCCGCTGCTCTGCACAGTTCTGCTCCAACCCTATTCAAACACAGCTGATCCCACTAATCAAGATGTTCAAGACTACTATGGACTATTAAGCAGGTGTGAGTTGGAGGTGGTTGGAGCTAAACTATGCAGAGCTGTGGTTTGAGACCATTGGATTAGATCAAATTTAACAGGGAGAGAAAATAATACATTTGCATGCACACAAACACACACTCTTAGTTAGCAATGCCCATGCCATTACTTATCTGATGTAGAAAAGTGATGTAAAATTATCATTTTAATAAATAAAAAAAGTGTTTGCATACTGACCACCGGGAACACTCCTGATCATAGATATATGTATATACGTGTATATATCTCTGGCTCTGGAGGGCCAGTCCTCCACTGCACCTTACTTCCACATTCATTTCAAAGGAGCGCTACCCTGTACTAAAATGGCACCTCTATTGACACATTTCCTCCAATAGACAACAAAAGCGTAGGCGACATCTAATGTAAATATTATGGGAAGTTCCGAGTTGTTGCTAGTGTGTTGCTAAGTGGTTGCTTCACAATTTATTTAGAAAGAGTGTGGTTGCCGGGGTGTTTTTGTAGTTGCTAGATTTTTACTCGTGTGTTCTGTGTTGTTGTTAGGGCATTGCTTTATGTGGTTGCTGAATAAAAAATCTAAATAAAAAAACTATAATCCATAAACATAACTCCTGTACAGTAGTCCCACAACATTCTGTCACTCAATAACACTGGAAAACCCTGTCAGTAATGTCTAGTGGCTGGGAATGAGCTTTTTACAGTGTCTGCTGTAATGTTAGTGTTGTTTTTGGTGTGTTTACATAGATGAATATGGCCACTGTGTTAAATGCACAGTATAGTTATGATCTTATTGCCAAATTAGATCGTTATGATAACATAATATATGCCTTCAGTGATTTCCTGAAGATAAATACCAAAAAATAAGACAACTGGAATAACTACAGCAGTCACGATCGTCTGATCTTATATGAAGCAAGAGACCATGATGACATATGATGAAGTGTGTGAGGAGCTGTAGTATTGTCCCTATTCTGAGGTGTAAATTTTGAAGCCCTTCCCCTTCACACTCGGTTTGGGCCTAGGGAAAAGGGTAGGGGTAGAAAAATGGAATTGGGATTGGGCCGTAATGCTTGCCTTCACTATGCCAAGACATTGTGAGTGTTTGTTTGTTGCTATGCAGTTGCTAGGTCATTGCTAGAATATATTAGATGATTTCTAGAATACTGATTTGCATGTTTTAAATAAACAACATAACGTTTGTCTTCACAATCAGGACATTGTGAGTGTTCCTTAAGGTGTTGCTATGCAGTTGCTAGGGCATTGCTAGAATATTTTGAGTGTCTGAAGAAACTATATGGGAGTACTCACATTAGGTACAGTTGCCTAGAACCATGCCGAAGCACGATCGTCCCCATCCCCTCTCCCCCTGGGCCTGCACTCACATTGCATTTTTACCTACTGGACCTGAGCACGCTAACATCACCGATGATGCGACTGTTCAGTTTAACAGGAAGAGAAGCGCTCTCACTCAGCACAGTGGAGATTGCTTTAGTTATACCGGTTTAGTCATTTGAGATGCAGTGATATGCAGTCAAACACTTCGCCGAACAGATCCAGCACTTTTGACGCTCATAAATGATCATAAAAGTCCTCGTGCTGCATGTATTAGGAGGTTTCCTGAAGGTGTAGCTGGCGTGCAGCGAGGGGTTTGTGTCTTTAATAAACTATGACAGTTTGCCTTCATTGAACAGTAAGGATGATTAATGAATCCATATGAAACATTCCCTTAAAAGTGACGTCGTATCTTCAGTTTCGGGCTCAGGCACGCTTTGCACTCACACTACAAGCGTACCATGCCAAAGGCCAAGTGAACCGCGCTCTGGCACACCTCTTTTAACCGGGCCAGGGCCGGCCAACTGAACCGCACCTGAGCCTGATTCAGAGCACTCACACTTCTCTAAAGAATCGGGAAACGTGCCTGGGCACGGTTCGAATAGCACAGTGTGAGTGTACCCTAAGTCAGCACTAAGCTAAACTGTTAGTATTTATGAGAGCATATGCAGTTGATAGGGTATTTTGGGGGGTTGCATGGACGTTTCTATAATGTTTGCTAGGGTCATCGCAAAATTGTACTGCTACTACTGGCAGCTAGCTCTCTGCTACTCTCACATGGTTGCCCGGTCAGCAGGGCTGTGCCCGGTCAATACCTGTATGGGAGATCACATGGGAAAGCTAGGTTGCTGCTGGAAATGGTGTTAGTGAGACCAGCAGGGGAGTGCTCAACCTGCAGTCTGTGTGGTTCCTAACACTCCAGTCTAATGAAGGGGACTCTATACTGCTCAGAGAGCGCTGTCTTTCGGATGAGACGTTAAGCCGAGGTCCTGACTTTCTGTGGTCATTAAAAATCCCAGGATGTCCTTAGAGGTAGAGCTTCTCTAAAAAGAGTAGGGGTTTAACCCTGCCATCCTGGCCAAATGTACTCCTAACCATCCCCATATCATAATTGGCTTCATCATTCTGTCTCCTCTCCACCAATCTGCTAGTGTGTGGCCTGGTGCAATATGGCTGCCGTCGCATCATCCAGGTGGATGAGGAAATTCTCCCCAATCTGTAAAGTTTGAGTGTCCAGAAATGTGCTATATAATTTTATTTTTGCTATATAGAATTATTTTTGTTGTTAGGGTGCTGTGGGTAAATTCACAATATTGTGAAATAAACCTAATCCTTAGTATGAGCGATAATTGTTTTTGAAATAATGGCACATTGGATGGGTCTGGTATCTGATAGTAGATGTAGAAATATAAGAAAAGCTAAAGGGAATTTCTTCTCGTGGTTAGCATAAAAAGAGAGAAATCTTACTTCTCTACACAGCCAAAGAAAACAGCAGCCACTGTACTGTAAATGACAGTTTGATCAGTCTTCGGCGTGTTTATCCACGATCAATAACTGTACATTGATCATTGGAGTTCCTATGACCCTCATTCATCCGGTACAGTCCCCTTGACAATACACACATCCTGTTGTTTTGACTTATATGCCGAAAATGCACATTTACTATTGACGGCATGTCATTCGCAATGACTGACAGCTGCGCTTGAGAAAAGCCCTTTCTGTTCTCATTCATTGGAATAGCCAAATGCCCCATCATTATACTCCTCAGACCTCCAGTAATTATCGAAAAGGTCAAAGGGCACCAGGCCTTCCTCCTCCAAGGGGGTTAAACGGCATGCCGGAGTTTCAAAGACCCAGGAAGTGACAGCGCCATGTCACCTTTGACACACTGACAAATATTCATGTTCATGAAAGACGCATAAACTGGGTTGCACAATCAATAGAGCGGTCAATGACAGACATATTCCCATGTCATATTCAGCATTGGTTGAGTCCAATATTAGGTCAAATAAACAGTTCTATCCACCTATTAGCATGGATTATGAGAATAACTTCGGTTAAATTTTAAGCAATCAGTAAAGTGCTTAAAAAAACTGCTGGGCACTATGAGATGTCATTATTCTCCTCACAGCAACCTATTAGAATTAACTAAAACCTTCAACAATACATGAGTATCCTAAAAACTTGAAAGGGGTCTTTCGGCTGCAACATTACAAATATATTTTCAATATTACTGGACCATAGGGAATACAAAGGGAAAATATTTTATTTTATAGTTTGTGGTACTAATGTATTGTTTTATATTTTAATAAGGTATTTTAATTTATTTTAATTTTAATAAAAAAATTATAACAAGGACGTTTTAATTTAATTACAATTCATTTTTAATAAGGGCATTTTAATTTATTTACATTTTATTTTATATTTTAATAAGGGTATTTTAATTTATTTAATAATTTTTTTAATAAGGACATTTTAATTTAATTTACTTACATGTTATTTTATATTTTAATAAGGGTATTTTAATTTATTTTAATTTAATTTAATAATTTTTTTATAAGGACATTTTAATTTAATTTACTTACATTTTATTTTATATTTTAATAAGGGTATTTTAATTTATTTTAAATTAGTTTTTATTTTATTTTAATAAGGACATTTTAATTTAACTTTAATTTAATGTATTTAATTTAATTACATTTCATTTTTAATAAGGACATTTTAATTTAATCGTATTATTTTTTAATTTTTTATGAGGATATTTTAATTTATTTTCATTTTATTTAATTATTTTTATTTTAATAAGGACATTTTAATTTAATTTAATTACATTTCATTTTTAATAAGGACATTTGAATTTACTTTAAATTTTTATAAGGACATTTTAAATTAATTACATTTTATTTATTTTTATAAGGATTTTTTAATTTAATTTAATTTAATTACATACAAAAAAAATCTTACATTACTAATGCTTTGCTTCTTAGACTTTACACACCTGAAACTTGTCTATAGCACTTGTTCACTGTTGCTCTTATAGTTGTGTAAATTGCTTCCTTGTCCTCATTTGTAAGTCTCTTTGGATAAAAGCGTCTGCTAAATGACTAAATGTAAATGTAAATGTATTACATTTTTTATAAAGATATTTTGGTTTCATTTAATTGAATATTATTTTATTTTATTCATTATTTCACCCGCCTAATATTCACAATGCATGGCAGGAAACGCAGTCAGGATTAATTCAGCTGCTGTTTCATTGTGAAATGAATGCATGGCTGTAAGAAAAGAGGATCTGAGGAAGTGTGAACCTGCGCTGCCCTTTACTAATTACCAGCCTCCCTCGACTCAATTCATTTGGTAAAGGGGCGACTCCTGCAAGCTGCTGCGATTGTGAGCTCTCTGCAGGGGGACAGCAAATGCCCAGTGACCATTGGAGAAGACCCAAACCCCACTGCATTATGTGGAATTAGTGTGTATTGATTCATCCTTTCTAGATTATGGATTTGCTCCCTTATTCATTACTTTAGAGGTCAGCTAACGGTCATCTTTTTTTTAAAAAAGGACTTGTTTTATTGTACTGTAATTTGTTTGTGGTTTTTAATAATACAAATATTGTGTTTATCATTTCACACTGAAAACAAACATTGGTGTACAGGAACATTTTTTTTTACTGCTAATATATTTGACAAAAAAATCACAAAGAAATATAACAACATACTTAAATAATTCTTTCTTGAAACCATTAGATAATATAATATATATAGTTATGCTAAGTTATGTTATGTTAAGTTATGCTAAGCTATGTTACATTACGTTACATTGTGTTATGTTACGTTATAATTCTCTCTATATTCATAGGACCTCAAGGGGCTTAGCTAGTGGGTCTACAGCGTAAAAACGTATGAAATATAAACAATATATACTGTATATATAATTAATTAAATAAAAAATGACAGAAAAATCTAATAAAAAACAGTAAAAATGTAAAAAAAAATATATTATAATGAGGGAAAAATGAATAAAAATATGTAACTAAGTAATGTAGTACTGTAAACTTATAAAATCTGAATATTTCAGACCCATTTATAGTGTTAACTATTTATTGAAAACATAAATTATGTCTTTTTTTACAAGGACAATTTACATTTGATGTATTTATCTATTTATTTATTCATTAATTCATTTATTTATTTATTAAGGACAAAACACATTAGACACAAGCCATTGAAATAAATGGGTTTCATAGCACAGTGCAGTGTTTTCCACATGTGATGTGAAAAATCTGGTGCATTACTACTTGTTACTAAAGAAGTACTATTCATTATCCTTCGGTTTAGTCACCTATTTATTTGGGGTCGCCACAGCGGAGTGAACCACCAACTATTCCGGCACATGTTTTACGCAGCGGATGCACTTCCAGCCTCAACTCAGTACTGGAACACCCGGAAAAAAAACCATGTGAACATGGGGAGAACGTGCAAACTTGACACAGAAATGCCAACTGACTCAGCTAAAACTCGAACCACCAACCTTCGAGGCAACAGTTCTAACCACTGAGCCACTGTGCCGCATTTTTATATGTTACTTTACAGTTTTTAAAGCATTTTCGAACATACAACAGAGTATCTGAATAGCTCAAAACAACTAACAGCTGTATGCTACATAAGTTACAGCACATCTCCTGAGGCAGAACAATCCCAACATGAGAGGATTTGATCTCAATCCATTTACTGAGATCACGTATCGCATATTTCATATCTTATAAAGCAATGTGCTCAACAAAAGGCACCTAACATTGCTATAAAAACAACCAAAACAGCCAACAAACCACCCACAACCCAATATCCACCAAAACAAGCCGTCTCTGAATGGAAAACAGCAGTAATGATCAGATGCTCAGAACAGAAAAGAGAGCAGCGCTGCCATGCCAGACTCTGTCAGTTTAGAGCTGGATGACAGAAGGAGCGCAAGCCTGAACAGCCTGGTTGCCATGGAAGAGATTTTTTTTCTTTTTCGGCTTTGCTTTCCCTGCCTCCATCACCCTCTGTTCTTCAAAGAAAAAGCCTCTTCTCTCATTCAAACACATGCGGGTACACAAGCTCAGTCAATAACGATGGTCGTGGTCATGCAGGAATTGAAAAAGCAGATCGGTACATGTGACAAAAAGACTTGTTTTGGTCAATTTCAGTTTATAGTGTCATTACTTCATTTTATAACGTACACGTAAGGAATCATTTATGGCAAGCGGTAAAATTATTAGATAATAATGCACACCTAAGATGGCGTTGCACCTCAGGTGTGCATTATTTCCTGCAACACTTTAGTTTAAATAATAATTCACACCATTTACAATTGGCTTGTTCCATGCCTACACTGTTAACGTTTTTTTTTTTTTGTAAATTAAACAGTATTAAACTGTAATATGAACTGTATTTTACTGTAGAATAGTTATTTTAAAGTTGCATTGTGTAAATTACTGTCTTTTTAAGGTAATGATATACATACAATTCTGTAAATACACAGCAAGATAAATGGTGCTGCATGTAAATGCAGTATTTTACTGTAATTGAAATACAGTAAGTTACTGGCGAACTGCTGCCAGTAAGTTACAGATACTACGGAAAATTGTTAACAGTGTATTATTAAGATGTTTACTGTTTATTAGCACTTATAAAGCATGATCTTGTTTTACATCCCTAATCCTACCCAATACCTAAACCCAACTACTACCTTACTGACTAATAATAAGCAGCTAATTAGTTGAAGGGTTGTTAATTGTTTGTTAATAGGTTGAATTTTACATTAAATAAAACTGTGAAATGAATTATATTTGACTGTATGACATTTATGCAGTAATTTATTGTATTTTAAATTTGCATTATGGAAAATATCCTCTTGGCAATATTAAAGTAGAATTTTAAAATTTCCTGTGTAGCCAAAATAGAGTTAACACAAATTTGCATGAAGCATGAAACTTGGCCAATCATGGGAAATACAGTAATTTATCGTTTGGACCATTTTACAAGAAATAGATAAATGGACAATAAATTACAAGTTATTTTTTTTATTGTGTAGAAAATATATTACAGGTGAGAAGACTTAGACAACTGTATATTTTACAGTAAAACTGTAAATACATGTACAAGATAAATGGTCATTTACGACAGGTGATTGAATTATTAGGTATTAATGCACCCGTTACGATGCCGTTACACCTTAGGTGTGCATCAGTTTCTGATTAGTCAATAGAGCAGAGTCAGTTATTATGGTTATACTATGGTTACCACACACAAGGACACTGTTCGGATGTTTATATTAATGTAGACCTAAGATGGAGTTACATCTCAGGTGTGAATTATTTTCTGATAAGTCAACGAACCAGTCAGTCATTACACTTATACTATGGTTACCATAGCAACACTGTTCAGGTGTTGTGTTTTAAGACCTTTTTCTGTTTTTTGTCTGTAAACTTTTCCTGTGTGTACACTGGTAACAATGTTTGTATATTACACAGTATTTAACTGTAATTTGAATTGTATTTTGCTGTATGACAGTTATGCGGTGTTTTACTGTATTTTACAAGTTGTACTGTGGGAAATATCCGCTTTGCACCATTAAAACCATTTTTTTATTTCCTGTGAATCAAAATACAGTAAACAAAAATCATAAGAAATACAGTAATTTACCGTTTGGACAATTTTATAGTAAATAGATATATGAACAATGAATTACAAATTTATATTTATTTATTATTGTAGGAAAAGATATTACAGGTGACAGGACTAAAACTACTGTATATTGTACGGTAAAACTGTAAATACAGTTTGTAATGATATACAAACCTGTAAATACATGTACAAGTTAAAAGGTCATTTACGACAGGTGATTAAATTATTGGGTATTAATGCACCCGTTACGACGCCATTAAACCTTAGGTGTGCATTAGTTTCTGATTAGTCAATGGAGCAGAGTCAGTTACTATTGTTATACTATGGTTACCACACACAAAGACACTGTTCAGATGTTGTATTTCAAGACATTTGTCTTCAAACTTCTGTGTGTACACTGTTATTTGTGCAGTACTGTATGCTACTGTATTGTAAAGTTGCATTGTGGAAAAATGGCACCATTAAAACAATATTTTCTGTGAATTAAAATACAGTAAACAAAAATGAGCGTGAAACCTGGCCAATCCTAGGAAATACAGTAATTTACTGTTTTACAGTAATGAACAATAAAATTAAAATTAAGAATGAAAAGTACATTTTTAAATGTATTTTAAAATTTATTACAGGTAAGAAGACTAAAGCCACTGTATATTTTACAGTAAACAAGAGAAACGGTACTGTAAATATTAATTCAGTATTACAAGTCTGATTTACAGTACATTTCTGGAAAACTGCTGCCAGTAAGTTACTGTAAATTCTACAGGAAATTGTTAACAGTGCAGTACTAGTTTTGTACAAATCTTAACCCTACCTTTTGTAACTGATTTGTTTTTTCTGACAGTGCGGTTTGTACAGTTGAAGGTTGTGGATTAACTGAAATCATTTGGCGTAGTGATATGGAACTCTAACATGGTTCATAGTCTGCCTGGAACTATATTTGCTGTACATTTTTCTGAAAATAACTGCACACTTTAGACCCCAAACACATTTTTTTTTGCCATGAGAGGAGATATTTTTAATCCTTTTCTATTGGCAGTCAGTCTCTCGTTCTAACATTGCATTTGAAAAAACTGAACTCTTAGAATTATGTAAATCAAATACATAATTGTTCCAAACCAAATTGCTTAAAACTGGTCATTTTGAAGAGCCCTTCGAAAAATGAAGGATTTCTTGGAATAATTTCACTATTATGAGATAACACTGTATCTTACAGTTTTACTTTATTTCTCAAAATGTTGATATTTTATCTTATGATTCTGATTTTATTTCACAGAATAAGGAGTTTATTTCTCACAATTCTGATTTATTTTAGGAAGAACTGAGATTTTACAATTGCAAGCTTGAAGGCTTTCTTGAAATTCTGACTTTATAGCTTAATATTCACTCAGTTCAAATAATGAGACACTCAAAAACTGCAAAAAAAAGTTAGAATTGAGCAAATAAATCTGTATTTTTCTTATATAGTTCCCTCAAATAATTATTTTTGCTGCTTGTTCAAACTACTTATTTAAAATGAGCTGGAACCACAAAATTCGTGAGATTTTTTCGGGGACAGCTTAATTCTTTTATGTTCAAGCCACTGACCTAATCGATTTGTGTTGGGACAACCTGAATGAATTGTGTGGAACCCTGCATTTTTTTACAGTGTTTATTCAGCTTCTACTTTCAAATTTAACGCATTTATATGGAAAGTATAAGTGTTTTGCATAAGCATTTAGAAAAAAAGGAAAAAAGTATGGTCATATACAGTACAATAATCTACAAAAATATATTTTAAAAAGGTCATATAAATTGATGAACACATGTAAAATGTTTCTTTATAATGATTTGCTTGTTGTATTTTTGAAAAGCATCAACTAAATGAATAACTGATTATGTAAAATAATGCAATAATCTAAATCCCGGTTCCAGCTCCAGTTGCCATACTGTAAGAGGTGTCATTTGTTTATATTCTACAAGCATAACTGCAATGATTTTGAACTTCATAATCAATGTCGTGTCAAGGTTAAGGTGATCCACCGAGTGTATCCGCTGCTTCTGTATGCAGCTGTCTAATGTTTTTTTGGTAAGGAGTCTGTTACAGTAGTCCACCCTGCTGCTAATGAAAAATGAGTTGCCTAAAGCTCTGTAATGTTGACACAGCCGCCGCTCTTATCAACCAGATGACATGCCGGCGTTTATGAACTCCATAAACTGATGCAGATTTATTAGTCATAACTATTATTTCATTAATAAGTGAAAGTGATCATTCTGAGGCTGCTACTGCATTATAATTTCTTAAAGCTGCTAGTCAGTGTTGGTGTAAATATATTTAGGACATTAATTTGCCATATGGGATGTAACTGTTATATTTATTGAGAATTGAAAGGCACCGTTCACTGTAAAGCTGCTTTAAATAATAAAAACGGCCATACTTTATAGAGGTAATTTATTCTTTGGAAATAATATCCGTTTCTATGATTGTTATTATATATAAAATTATAGTTAATAATATATGACTATACATATTTGTTTTTTTTACTTGTTTATGTTGTATTATTAATAATTATTGAATAATCTGATTATTTACTGGTGATAGTGAGAAAACTCTCTGTAAAACAATATTATTGTCTTAAAACATTTTAAAAGTTTAATTGAAGTGTTTTGTTTTATTTTTTGGTTTCTAAATCATTAGTCTTACTATCATTACTTTATGAGAAGAACATTTTCATAATTAATAATATTTAATAAACTTTACATCCTATATTGATAGTGTTTTTTATTTACTGGGGTTATAAGGCACTACTCTTAACAGAAAACACTGAGTGTAATGTTTAGTTCTTATGTTTAAATAATGTAAAAATCAATAATTTAATTTAGGAAACATTATGAAGTTATACCAATTAATGGTAATTATAATTATTAATTAATAGTTAAATAATAATTGTTTTGCTTTTTAAATATTTTAATATAGATATTTTAGCCTGTAGCCAGCCTATTAAAAGGGGTGGTTCTCTTCTCTCAAAAAGTGGATCATTTTGCAGTTATTATCCTCAAATTGTGAGGTTCAAATACTGATACTTCAGTATACTTCAGCTCATTTCCTCAGTCAAAGTTTGTCCATTTAAATAATAAAAGCCCTTTTTTATTGGTTATTGTTCTTAAAGCCTTCTTCTATTGGTTATTTTCACAATTTATGATGGCATACTGTCAAAAATGGAATAAATGAGCTCATATAGGGGCCAAATTTTGGACTTTGTCAGAAGGGGGGTGGGTCTTTCGAACCATGTTTTACGAAGCAGATGCCCATCCAGCTTCAACCCATCAATGGGAAACACCCATACACTCTCATTCACACACATACACTACGAACAGTTTAGCCTAGCCAATTCACCTATACCGCATGTCTTTGGACTGTGGAGGAAACCGGAGCACCCGGAGGAAACCCACGCGAACACGGGGAGAACATGCAAACTCCACTGAGAAATGCCAACTGACCCAGCCGAGGCTCCAACCAGCGACCTTCTTGCTGTGAGGTGAGAGCGCTACCCACTGCGCCACCGTGCTACATTATAACATAGATATTATAACATAATAGAATATAATAGAATAGAAAAGCCAATAATTAAGTATAAGTAGCATATAATTATAATAACAATTCAGTAAAATCTGCTGTTTTACCAAACAAAGAAAAATCTAATAAAATCCAAAATAACATTCACTTCATCCACATTCAACCCAAAATCCCACTATAATACTCTACCATGCATCTGTTTTTACTGTAAAACATGCAAATTAAGCTTTTTTAATATTGATATTTTTTAGTGTTTGTTTGTGTGTGATATTTAGAAATCTGTTATATGTGGATTTCTGGTTTATACATGTAATAGTATTTTATGAGTAGGGTATCAATAAGTACTTTTAGATAACATATAATATAACATAACAATATAACATATAATATAATATAATATAATATAAAAGCCATTAGGCAACGCAGTCGCCTTACAGCAAGAAGGTCGCTGGTTCGAGCCTCAGCTGGGTCAGTTGTTGTTTCTGTGTGGAGTTTGCATGTTCTCCCTGAATTCACGTGGGTACTTTTAAATAACATTTTGACATTGAATAATATAATATAATATAATATAAAAGCCATTAATTAAGTATAAGTAAACAGCATATAACTATAATAACAATTCAGTAAAATCTGCTGTTTTTCCAAACCAAAATAACATTCACTTTAGCTGTTACTATACAAAATCAGACCACATTTAACCCAAAACCCCACCATTCTCGCTTACCACGCGTCTGTTTTTATTGTAAAACATATGCAAATCAAGCTGCCAAATTCATTGGCTGTCTGACCTATCTCGTGCGTTTCCGGTGAAAGGTGCCACCCAATGGCTGTCCGTGTCTTACCCCTCGATTCCGCTGCACTGCTCTCTGACCCCAGTGGCAGAGCGCGCTCACTGCACTCGTCTCTCTCGGGCTCCCCCTCTTCTCTTCTGTCTCCCTCCTTCCTCGGCTGTCGCATTTCAGTGAGAGTGCTGGAGGAGAGAGACCCTGGGGTCGAAGGTTCTGCCCTGCCCGCCGCGACCCCAACCCTTCACGGCTTCCGAAACATCCGATGCCCGCCGCCTTTGACACATCAGCGGACCACCTCCGAGCGCGTTTGGGCCAAAAGAGAAGGTACACACAAGTCGCTTTTGAAGAAGCTCGCTGGGGGGAGAAATAGCGAGGCACAAAGCGGTGGCTGGTTGTCATGTTCGAAGGAAACCACTTTGAATGTTGATACGTTTGTAACGTTTATTATTATGTTTTTAATACAGCGGATACATTGTAACATCTCGCAGCGATATATTGTAATATTTGCGCACCGTCAAGTTTCTTTTGCGTTTGCCGTCTAAATGAAAGAATTATGCTGGTATTTAGTGTTTTATATGTGCTCCTGCTTTGTTTTGTGCCCTATTTGAATGAACGTTTTTGATTCCGCCGCCTCGACAGATTTGCGTTTAACGTGCGATGAAAAATAGACTTTCCTCGTGCAGTCTGGAAGCTGGGTTTTGTTGACAGATCATTATGGAGTCAGAGGCTGGTGGTCTTTAAGTGTTATTAATGTGTTCGGTCTGAAGTCGTCCGGGGAGGGCGAGCAAAGTTCAAGTTTATGGCAAAAGGTTAGTTAGCCGCCGGAGACTGTGAGCGTGAGGCGGTGCAGAGCAGCAAAATAGATGAAGGCAGGAACAATGAGGGAGATTTTTAATAGCCTTGTTTAACTGAGGATTATTAAAACGAATTGCGCTTTTGTCTTTGTTATAAAGAAAGGCTGCAGCATTGTGGGAAAACTGCGTTTGACAGTTTGAAATCCACATTGCAAGAGCAGGAAGGAGGTTTGCAACCAGAGACCACAGAAAGGATGAAGAATGTGTAATCATGTACATAATAATGTAAAATTTGATTGTTATTATCACACAGTGCATGCTGGTAGAGAGTTAAGAATTTAAGATTATATTTGACCTTAACTGATTTCATTACTGTTGATTCCATAAATAAGTTGGCTAATGCATTTATCCTCTCTGCAACATATTTTTGCTATCTTTAAGTAGTCTGTTATATACATTATTTCTTACTAGTTCTGTTTTTCCTAGCTATATTTTCAGACACTCCGGAAATTCTGGCCATCTATCAAATGTTTTATGCTCTCAATAAAGAAAGTATGAACTGGTAAACCTCTAACTTGTGTTGGTATAAAGAAATAACGATTTACATAATTGTCTGGTGGAAAAAAGGGATATGTTGATTGAGAAAAAGGATATGGAAGGTAAAATTATCTTGTAATGCATTTGCTTTTTCATGCAAAACTTTTCCTCATGAGTGAATTGAAAGTTTTGTGTGTGAAAGCAAACGTATTTTATTAATTTTTTTCAGCCATCTCATATTTTTACATCAACATGTCCACTTTGGTGTTTTTTTTAACTCTACCACTGAGCTCAATTATGCTTTTTAAGTACATATAAATGATTATAATTCATAACAGATATGAACATTTCTAGTAAAAACAACTATACTATGAATATATTATTTATACATTCTGACTCCATCATTACCTTGTTATTTAACTGAATTCAGATTCGTCATTGTAATGAATAATTATAAAATACAAATGTAATTTTAGGCAACTTTACGCCATCTAAAATGTCTGATGTTTTCTTTATTAGCTAAATCAACAAGACAATTCAACAACTACCAGCACTTTAGGGTCCAAAAAAAAAAAAAAAAATATATATATATATATATATATATATATATATATATATATATATATATATATATATACATATATATATACATACACATATATGTTTGTTAGTTTGTTTATTAACACATACAGTATGGCTCTAGATGTTCCACTAATGACTAATAAAGCAAACTGATCGCTCTACGGAAGAAACTAGGGATTCATGATATTGGAAAAGTCTGACATTGCGATATTTTGTTGTTCTGCAATATATATTGCGATATGAATTTTATTTCACCAAATGAATTGAATAGCTCTATTTGAAAAGATTTCGTTCATTTAAATAGTTGATCGGGATGATCAAGTCATTTTCTATGTAGTGTATTTGCATAAATTATAATAAATGACAAGCATATATAAATACAATCGAGCAAGATATAATATAACGTGAAATAAACAGCGCTTTATGGTTTTCTGAAGAGTGTAACAGTATTCAGGAGGTACTGAAATTGAACAATCAAACATAAAATAACATGGTCATCATTTTATAAATGATTTAAAATTAATAATATATTTAGCATTTTAATAAATCTAATCCTGTGATGTGACTATTGCGGATGCACACATTGCGATATCGTTGCTCGCAATGAGTGCTATTATGCAGCCCTACAAGAAACTGAACTTTGTTTATGAACAGTAGTCAATTGTTTCACTTCATAAGACTGCAATGTATCATCAAGTATTAATTCTGTTTAGCCTGTATATGTTCTTTTGAACCTCCAATTAGCATTTGTCTTGAATTATGAATCGCCACAAACCATAATTTTGGCAAAAATCCTTCTTTAACATTCTACTTAAAAAAAAAAGACACCTTAGATGACCTGAGGTCGAGCAAATTAGCAGAAAATCTTCATTTTTGGCTGAACTGTCCCTTTAACATTGCAGCTTGGTGTCTGTGTAGGTGGTGACTCAGATTCAAGCCTCAGGACTAAAGGATGCTTGCTCACCGGATCTCCCCTGTTCCTCTGTGACCTGCTCATGCCCCAACCAGAGGTGCCATGGCGCGCAGAATATCCTCCCAGGGGAAGGTCACCATCTCCGTGGATGAGTACAGCTCCAACCCGACCCAAGCCTTCACCCACTACAACATCAACCAAAGCCGCTTCCAGCCCCCTCACGTCCACATGTGAGTGTCTGTGTACAGTCAGTGTTCCTGTAACTGAAACATTGATTTAATTGATTGATTGAGGGCACGACAGAATGCTGACAGCGAGGACATCTGGCCGCTTTTGTCTCATCTCGCCCGCCAGGTGATCGGAGACTCCTGCGGCTTCACTTCTGTCGTAATGAATTAAATTGACCTTTTAACTTAATATTGTTTGCAGATTAACCATTTTAATGAGATTTTTGGGGGGCATACCAGAGTTTAATAATGCTCTCATGTCTGAGATGAATCCAGGCTCGTTTCGAGCTGGCTATTTATTAGTTCTTAATTTCCTTTATGGCTTTTAGTCTGAAACCAATGCAAACAATCTGCCATTATTACCTCTAAACAATGCAAATCCGACACTGTGAAATTAATATGCAGTTCATTTTCCACAAAATATGATCAAACAAATAATCATAATAATAGCATCCAAAATAAATGTTTGCATTTACACAATGTGTGTGACCTATGTATAAATGCGAACACACACACACACACATATAATACAAAAATCTACAAAAAAAGACATCTATATTTTTATTTAATGTGTTTATACAGTTTATATATTATAAATATATATAAACATTTTCTCAAATACACATGCATACATAATAAATATACACAGAACACTCAAACATTTAAATGCAAAATTACTTTGGGTTTAATCATGTGACCGCACTATTCAGCATTAAAGCATCTGTGCCCACATTTCATTGTGATCACAATAGATATGTTATAGCTAAAACAGTGTATGATGCGCCTCGTGTTCTTGTACTTATTAACCAGAGCGAGGTCAAAGGTTAGTTGAGTTGATTAGCTCTATAACAATAGCTCTTTGACCTCAGGGTCAGAGCTCACCTCTAAAGAAACCTGATTATTGACTGATGCTGATGATGGCATAATGAGGCCCGGTGCAGATACTAAAGAATGGACCAACCCGATTAGCCGAGCCTTTGCTGATTCAATGGTACCATGCAATTAAAGGCCCATCAGCACAAGCAAAAGGGATCGACCAGTATGCATGTGCCATTGAATTGCTTTTAGCTTAAGTGTGGAAGAAATGGCTATTTGTCGTTAAATTCTATTATGTGAGCTGATGCAAAGTGCACTAAAGCAAATTAGCAGTTTTATCAATATAATATATGCTGTAAAAACAGGTAGACTGTGACATGATTCATACATATTAAGTTTAAAAACAGGATGTTCATTTTTACATGTTAAATTCATGATTGCATTTCACTGCAAATCTGAGTTAAGATTTTTGGACAGTTTTATTTCCCCATACAATGAAAGCCTTCTATTGTATAGACCAACAAATGTTGATTTAATTTTTGGTAAGGTTCCAGAATTTTCTTTAACCATTTCACCTAATAAAATTCAATTCAATTCAACTTTATTTGTATAGTGCTTTTCACAATAATTATTGTGTCAAAGTAGCTTTACAAAAGGTGCATATTATTGTATTACAAATTCAGAAAAGTTAAGGTTATTAGTTACCATCAGTGGTGGAAAGAGTACTGAAAAATCATACTTAAGTAAAAGTACCATTACTTAGTAAAGTATCTGTTGTAAATATTACTCAACATATGCGTAAAAAGTAGCCCTTTGAAAAGTACTCAAGAGTATTGAGTATTATGCTGTGAAAGGTTGATGTGTTTACATGCAATTTGTGCATGTGTGTGAAAATGTAACATTCTGTAGTGCATTTAGTGATAGTTTAAGGCCATTTGCCGATTTCAGTCATCATACAGTAAACATCCTTCATCTTCCTATCAGTAATATACAGTCTAAACCAGGGGTATCAAACTTTTTCTTATGAAAGGCCAAAATCCAAGTTTGATTGAGAGCTGTGGGCCGAAAGTAAACATCGCAGACTGTATTACATTAAGGATGCCATGGGTAATTTCCTATTTTATTTCATAAAATTTATAAATAAATAGAAAAAATTACTTCAGCCGTATTTACTAATGCAATCAAATTTTTCGATAATTTATATTGTTTTAACAAACCTATTACAATAACATCATACAAAAAATTTCACTTATAAAACAATAAAGTTAATTTCCAAATGCACTAATCATGCTGACCCGGCCTTTGCCTTGATTTGCACGCTGATGTCTTCTGCTTTGTCCCCTATTCGTTGTGACAGTATGTAAATTTTTTAAAAAAATCTGATTCATTTACAACATTTAATTTAAACATTTAATTTCAGGTTGATTTTTTTTTTTTTTTTTTTTTGTTGAACTGAACAATAAAACAAACAAAAGGTTAAACGAGAATCTCTGCTAAAGGAATTCCCTTCTTCCCAAGGCCAACCCTTCCCAATATTTTTCCCTTTGGTGGGCCAAATAAAGGATAGAAAGGGCCAACTTTGGCTCATGGGCCCTAGTGTGGGCATCCCTGGTCTAAACAGTCTCTGGGTCACTGCATGTAAAGATTTTGAACATCTTTTTGGACACTTTTTAACGCTTCCAGATGGTTTGCTGCATTTATAAAGCACCCATGTCATGTTCAATATGATGCGATTTACTTTCTATGTGCGATTTGATGGTGCGGCAATCACAGGACTGATTTTTGTACTTGGCCAATCCCCATAGACAAGAAAAAATTAATTGGTGACTGCAGTTTGAAGGGAAATAATGGCGTAAAAGTACCCATACAGTACTAAAGATGTACTCGGTGGAAAGCAAAAGTACACATTTTTAAAACTACTTAAGAACAGCTACTTAATTACAGTAATTTGAGTATTTGTAATTTGTTACTTTACAGCGCTGGTTACCATAACTTGATTAGTTGCTAGTAACTTTAAGTAATTAACTTGTAACTAATAGCTTTTAACAGTTAAAGTTATTATATATAAACACAGTTAACCTGCAGTTAAATGTAATGTTTACATAGAGTAAACATTTCTTCTGAACAAACATGCTCTATACGTTCACAGGGTAGAGCCGCTTCCCTACGATGCGCCAAAGTCTGTGGGTCATACACGTTTCGTCTGCGTCTCAGACACACACTCGAGGACAGATGGAATCCAGATGCCTTTCGGCGATGTGTTGCTTCACACGGGCGACTTCACTGAGCTCGGCCTGCCGTCTGAAGTGAAGAAGTTTAATGACTGGTTAGGTAAGTACACAAAACAGTCTTGTCACCTGTGCTGACAAACACTTCCCCTGCTGTCAAACAAAAGGTCGACAGTGATGCTGTCTGTGTGTTTTTTAAATAGTTAATTCATAGTTAAGCTGCTTTGTTTTTGTTGTTTCATACAAAGATGTTGTCCAGGCCAATCTGGGCAGTGACCCCCCCCCCCCCCCTTAATTATATTATTTTTATCTTCCCTCATTCTAGGTTTTCCATTCATTTTCTAGATTCTGTTTTAATCGTTATACAATTTTAGATTAAAAAGCCATAGGATTTATAGGTCCCCAAGTGACCTACTTTAAGACAGAAGCATATCAGTGTTGGATATTTTGTCGTCTCAGTGCAAAAACTGTTGTTAATGTGCAAGATGAACAGCATTTATAGCTGGTAGGAAGGCTTTTGCGGTTATTAAAGGTGAAGGAGGTCAGTTTGGAAATTGAAAAATGCCCAGCTGTTGGCTTTACTAGGTGCCCTTCGGTCTGGTTTGTTGGCCACTGCAGCAGTTCACTTTGATGAAATCAAGGTTCTTTAAGGTTGCTGAGGTCAAAACATAGTTTATCTGGGGAAATCAAAGTCATGCTTCCTCCTACTGATGGCAGCCAATAAATACAGTCTTTAGGTAATCTGTAACTTTATTTCACTTTTACATACACCGTAAAAAGTAATTAGTTACTTTAAAAAACGTTAGCAAACCCTTTGTCTTAAAAGCATCAAGATGATTTTACTGAAAGTCAGTAAGCCCATTCACTTAACTTGTATAATATATTTTAGCCATTTTCCACTGAGTGGTACAGTATGGTTCAGTACACTTACCCATGTCCGTTTCCACTGTCAAAACGTACTAAAAAGCAAACCGTACTGTACCACTTTTTGGGTACCCTTTCCAAAAGGTACCTAGCACAACAAAAAGGTACCAAAAGGCAGAGCTAGACACACAACTAAACTATTGGTTTACAGAGAAATGTCAGGAGAATGAAAACAAGTGAAGCTCCATTTTTAAATACACGGTAAAGACAATACATCATAATAATGTATAATAAGCTCAAATAAACCTTCTCGTCATCTTGATGAACAGTCACAAAGCTAAGAACAGAACCTGCCGTGTGTCCTGTTGTTGTTTACGAGGCCGCCTAAGAGCGCAAGTGGTTTCACTTTCTTCAGAGAGCTCGTGTGTTCGCCACTTGTCTATATATGAAATAACAAACTTGAGCTGATGTTGATGATGATGATAATGTCGTGCACGTGATTTTGGAAGTGTTTCTGACATCCTTTTTGAAACGGACAAATGGAAGGATGAAGTGTGAAAAAACAAAGGAGCAAACGATTCTTTCAGCAACCTAAAACATGAATAAACTGCCATGTTTAATGATCATTATCGCCTTTTGGACTATTATAAACTCAGAATGACAGAATATATATATATTTTTTACAAGATGTTAACGTTAATCGCAGAGGTTACAGTCCCATTTCACATTATCATTGATCTGCAGCTATAATCAAAAATATTTATACAAAGTTTAGTTATTAACATTTATGTACAAGTAGGCCTATTTATGTGTATAAAGCATCTGTTTATAATATGATATGTGAACGACCCGTATAACTTTACTTTGACATTTCCTTGAGCGAGAATGATGTTGACTAAAACTTTGTCTAACACCATGCCCCCCAAAAGGTTACGATTGGTACCATTTGGCAGTGGAGACACAAGCCTGATAAAGGTGATCCATAACGAACCAAACCAAACCTTACCACTCAGAAACAAGGCATTAAACTTTTATTAAGTTTATTTAATAATTATAAGGCTACAAGTTTACTATCTTTTTTTAAAAGTAAAGTCAACCAAAGGCTTTTTACAATGTAGTAGGTCACTAAAGAATGCCCTAACATGTCACTCCCTATGAATATCCACAAGCATAAGCATTTTTATACATTTGCTTCCAAAGTCTGTCATTCTCATTAAGCGTCTCCCCTTACAGGCGGCCTTCCCTACGAGTACAAAGTTGTCATCGCTGGAAATCACGAACTTACCTTCGATAAAGATTTTATGGCGGAACTCATAAAGCAGGATTACTACCGTTTCCCCTCAGTGTCCAAACTGAGGTCTGAGGATTTTGACGATGTTCAGTCCCTCCTCACAAACTGTGTGTACTTACAGGACTCTGAGGTCACCATTAAAGGATTCAGGATATACGGGGCTCCCTGGTAAGCATTTTTAAATCATCGTTGTCATTGCTCATTGCTTGTCATGGCTGAATATTTAGTGGATTATAGAGCATTTGAATATGATATCCAATGGTTATCAGAATCAGGCTTGGTTTCTGTAGAGTGAATTATAGATGATAATATATATGATAAATAAATAAAATGGATTTGATATCATTAGACATGATACTTGTTTAGAAAGAGCAAACCATATTTCCTGATAACAGTGTCAATCTGAGGTTTCTGTTTGCCTGAAACCTAATGTAGAATCAGTAGCTGCATTAGGATTGATAAAAGCTCCATAAATCACAGTCAGCACTCTGTATGTACAAACCATATGCAACACATGTTAAGTGCGTTAGTCAGGTAACAGATGGCCAATTCACACACATCAAGTTACTGTTTGATTCAATGGAATCAAATAAGGTTTAAGGCCCAATCCCAATTCTACTCCTTAGCCCTCTTCCTTACCCCTACCCTTCATTTTGCACGTTCACGTGAAGGGGTAGGGATAAGGGCAAGGGTTAGATAGCCCTTGAAACACAGATTTTTCAGCACCACACTCGAAACGAAGGGGTACGAAAATTTCCCAGAAACGTGTTTTACCGTCATACTTTTTAGAAAGAAAAAAAAAAAACGCTAAAATAAAAACGCTAAATTTCGCTATCTATAATCCCTAATAATAACTCCTGTATAGTAACGTTAGTCCCACAACATGCTTTCACATCTGACACTTGAATACCCTGTCAGAAAAGTCTAGTGGCTGGGTATGACCTTTTTTACAGTGTCTGCTATAATGTCAATGTTGTTTTCATGTGTTTACGTAGATGATTATGGCCACGGTGTAAATGTTCAGTAGTTATCTTTTTGTCATATTATATTGTTATGATAACATCATATCATTGCCTTCAGTGATTTCCTGAAGATGAATACCAAAAAATAATGCAACTGGTATAACTACAGCAGTTCCGATTGACGATCTCATATAAAGCAAGAGAACGTGACGACATATCCCATTTCTTAGGGGTAAATTTTGAAGCTCTTGCCCTTCACACTCCGTTTCAAGGGCCAAGGGGTAGGGTTACAAAAATAAAATTGGGATTGGGCCTAAATCTCTTGTGTAATTATTCACAGAGATTTTCTGATTTAGGGATGGGTGATATCATATTACATGTGCGTGATATAGTGCTAAAATCTTCCCCAAGATAAGAAATAAACTTTCCACGATAGTAATGATGAAACCTAAAATCTGGAATTGGGAAGCAGATTGGTCAGGGTGTACAGGTTAACAAAAACAGTAAAATAACAAAAAAAAACTATGTATTACTATAATAGTTTTACATGTATATGAGCTTGTTTACAAACAAAGACATTTATTGACTTCTTTTTATTCCGGATACAATTAATATCATCACTCAACTTTTGGAATTAACTAGTGATGCTCCAATCAGGATTTTTGCACCCGATACTGAGTACTGATTCCTTGTCATTGTGATCAGCTGATACCAAGTACCGATTCTGATGCTTCAAGCTTTATATAACTTTGCCATTGCATAAGCACATTTTCCCTCTTATACATGAGATCGAATAAATTAAGGATGTTGCATACATGAAATGGTCAGAAGCAGCTTTACAAGAAAAAACACAAAACGGATAAAAAAAAAATGGTAAGAAAGATTACTGACAATGCAATTTGGAAACTTTGCTCAGGTGTTGTAGCACTGTGGATGTATAACCTGGGTTGTAAACTCGTAAACTAACACTTGCAATCGGTTCGTGAGATCGGTTCACGAGAATGGCCAAATCATCGAGTACTAATCGAGTAGTAAAATGTAATTATCGGAGGATACCGATTTTCGGCTGATCGATCAGAGCATCCCTAGAATAAACTGTTTTTTATTTTATTTCTTTTGTGACCTGACAAATATTTTGTAAAAGTTTTATATCACAGATGAAATCATGCTGTTTTATAGTATTCTAGATAGTGCAAAGTCGAAATATAAAATTCAACACTAGACAACACTAAACCATATGATGCTAAAATAGTGTTTCTTTTCTTAATCTTTCTTTAGTTTATTTTTATCTTCTTTTTTTACTTCAGTGATACAGTGGGTCGAGTTTATGCCATTAGCCTTCCAGTATGGATGAAATGGATTTTAAATTAAACTTTAGTTCTCAACACACTATTTTGGGTCGTAAATGAATACATAAAAGAAAAAATATAATAGACTTTTCAGTTTCAGGACAGAGAGACCTCTGTTGACCTGGGTCATGTTAGACACTGTTGTACTCTCTGCTCCACGGGACATGAGACATGTTCTCACTCGCTACAGATACTGTTACATACACACACACACACATTCACTCTCACTCTCTCTCTCTTCCAATCCATCTATCTTTCTCTGTTTCTCCTTCCGCACACATAGCCGTCATCACACATTGGCATCTTTTATGCAAAGGACTCGTCTGATAAGCAGGGTATTATCTCGGTTAACCCCTCACCCACTGGGCTCACTCCCACAGGACACTAGCGGGGGTGTGTTAGATTTCAGGTGTGAATGGACGCCTAGCAGTGTTTGGCATGGAGAGATTTGTGGCAATGTGACACACTGGTCGACAGCTACTAGAAGCAGCTTATCGGTCAGAGACAATGCTAAAGCGTCAGTCGAAGTTGATGACTGTTGCTAAATGTGCTGGATTTTATAGTCATCGCTTTGTCTTAGGTAAAAATTTGTCTTTAATGTTACATTTTTATGAGCAAAGTATATATTTTATTATACTTTATACCTTAGTTTTAAATACTCCAACCGACCCTCTTGCGTGAGTTTTTTTTTTTTTGTTTTGTTTTGTTTTTGTGACCATTACTTAGAATCCAACCCTAAATCCAACTCTCAAGGTAATAAAAAATTTTATTTGTTGTACAGGGTCACACAAATTATGCTATATTGACATGGGTATCCTCATCTGTATCCCATCTAGACTTCACCCTCTCCTGCAGTACATTGAAGTCTAGATGGGATACAGCTGAGGATACTCAAGCTTCAGGGTTGCACCAGCCAAGGTTGATCACACCGGTGTGATTGTATGCGTGAAAGGGTTAAAGTGAGATTTAAGACTTAATTAGGCAAGTTAGGGTAATTAGACAAGTCATTAGCTATGTTTCCATCCAAAGATGCAAATTAAATGTATGCACAAAACTGGAATATCACATAAAAGCAAATAAAGCAGCGTTTCCATCAAATGAGTCAAAGAGAACAAAATCGTCACTTCCTGATTAACTGGCACCATATATCAATCGTAAAAACATAATTTGCTACGTTAGGAGAAGCTGCGTGAATCTGCGTGAATATTTAATAAATTGCACCTCAGAAGACAATGCCGACACGGAATAAACGTGTAGTGGCGTTTGAAGGCGTGAAATGCAGAGCACAGACAGTCTTAACAATTCTGGAAGTAATTGATAATATAATAACACTAATACTGATGACCAAAACAGCATTTTAGATGTTTTACAATGCGATCAGCCTGCTGGATTGTCCGTTCACATACATTTTTATCATCAAATGATCTCGTAACAAAATCACAAGACTTTTTTAATGCGCATACTGGAATTTGTTTGGCAAACTGTTTCCATCGTAGCTTATGCACATTTTTTCTTATTAAGTAAAAAGTTTATCCTACTCAGTTTTGCACACGTTTTTAATGTGCATTTTTAAAATTTATGCACATTTTGACTTTTTTAGCAACCGTTTTTTATGCACATGTCCAAAATGCACATAAAAATAAGTGAATGAAAACAGCTTCAGTATAAAGAAAAGAAAGAAGAAAAAAAAACGCTTAAAAGGACTAATAATATTGACTATAAAATGTTTTTTTTTTATTTAAAACTGCTTTTATTCAAGACTTTCTTTGGAAGAAAAAAATATAGGAAATATTGTGAAAAATTCTGTTAAAGATAATTTGGCAAATATTTGAAAAAGACTTTATTTGTATACACCTATTTATTTAAATTGTTAAAAACAAACGACTTGTTTCTGAAACATCCAGTCATGTTCTTGAATATTGTTATTGATTTTGATTTCTTTGTCATGCATGTAAATATATACACACATGACTACTGAATTAAACCCACCGTTCAAACAACCCCTTTGTTTATATTTATGACACACCTTAAGACCATATTTCTGATTTATATGCACTTTATAGGACATAATGACCAAACACAAAGTTACACAGTCTGTATAAAATGTCAAGAGGTTTTTCAGCCCGCCAGAATTAGCATGCTGATTTTGTTAAGTGGGAAAAGCAGACATCTGCGATGGGTGGTCTTGGCGGGGGGGTGCGCTTTGGTCACAGTTTTCCCAGCCTCTCCTGCAGGAAGTGCTTTTTGTCCCAACACATCCTGGTGCTTTGTTGGAAACCGGGATCAAAACGCGAGACCCGACCCCGGTGTGCCCCTCCAAACGCACACTCCCAGTAGCCACTCTGACCTCCGCGACCCTGGGCCTCAGCCATCAAGGAGGTCATTTACACGGCTTCATTCTTCTGCCCTACAAAGTGCTCGGTCAGGCTTGACTCTCGTCTGGCCCGAGGTAGAAGACGAGCCTGTTTTACGTCCATTTATTTATCTGCGTTCCCTTTCATGAAGGTCGACACATTGACCTTGACTTGATTACTCTCAATGTCGTACCAGAGAAACATCCGATATACCTTTGTATAACAAACCAGGTCGCCTAATAGAAGCGAGGCATGATCTTGCATAGCTATCCTGATAACGGCGTGTTTGGTAATCCTACTTGAATATCCACACCGATACGTATCGCGTATATTTCAGCTAGCAGCTGTGATTGGTTTGATTAACGTGTAAGCTGGTTGTGCTAGATGGTGGTTTGGCTTTTGAAAATCAAAGGCTCTCTAATCCTCTTAGGAAAGGCAGACGTAAGTCATGTGACCCAAGTTCATCTGGGGTGAGTGTTTAAAAAGCCAGGCTACAATAGATAAAGGGGGTGTTTCATTCTCGCTGCCATAGAAACTGTATCGGAGCTTCATGATCATCTGTGGTGCTTATGATGTGCTCGTGAATGAATGATCGGTGAAGATATGCAAAGCTGTTTATCTGCAGCCATATGGACACTAGATATGAAGTGTGAGGGTTATATCCCCAGGTGAAGTCAGATCAGTGTGAAGTTGATAGTGCTAATTACTTGGTGGTGGCCAGTCTTAGTAGCGTAGGTGTTATTCAAGGTAAGGGCAACTGGGACATGTCCTCGTCACTTTTTGCCAAGGGTGATTTTAGGAAATTATTAGAAACAGGAATTCATGTCTTGCAAGGTGTAGAATTACCACCACAAGTTTGGGGTCCAAAAGTATTGCATAAGTTGAGAGAACTAAAGTTAAAGTTAAAGTTAAATGATGAAATGTGCTGACTTTAGTACAGATGCTGGATTTGAGAAGCTTGTTAAAATTGTAACAAGCTGTACCTGAATAGCATTAGACTCTTGAAGGGCTGCTAATGAATATAAGTTGACTCATCTGAATTGAATGAACAAAATTATGCAGTTGACAAGAAAATATATTGGTCTGATGCTTCTCATCTCTCTCTCTCTCTTCTGATTTTAATATTCAGCTACTGAAAATTCTTAATATGATAATATAAAAACATTAACGTTATACCAGACACTGTAAAAAGGTAATTCCAAGCCACTAGACTTTTCTGAAAGGGTATTCGAGTGTCATCGAGTGTCAGATGTGAAAGTATGTTGTGGGACTGCTATACAGGAGTTATTATTAGGGATTAAAGCAAAATTTAGGGGTTTTACTTTAGCAATTTTTAAAATTTTTATTATTATTTTTTTTTTTTAAAGCATGACGGTAAAACATGAATGTATTAAAACATATGCTTGTTTGTTGTAAAAATCCATAATAATGTTAAAAAAATACTAATTTGTGCATCTCCTGATTTCCGTGTGCAGCCATGCTGCTGTTGTAAATGGTGTATTCTGGGAAATTTTTGTACTCCTTGGTTTCAAGTCTGATCCTGAAAAATCTTCACAAATTTCAAGGGCTGTCTAGTCCTTCCCTTTAAGCCTGGTTTATACTTATGCATTGAGTGATCGGTGTGACCCACGGCGCATGCCTTGCGCATTGCTGTGCATTTATACTTCTGTGCTCTGTTTGTGTTGCTCTGCAATAACACTTCCGAAGCGCTAGCTGGCAGTAGGTTTTTATGTTCCTCTGTGTCGAGTTTCTGTGCTGGTGTTTTGTTTTTTCTGAACGCTACCTTAATGTAGAAGTAGCTCAAACTCGCTTGTTCAGAGGCGAGAACTGGCAGACGTGCAACAACTTTAATCACAAGGTAAACACAAAACTAAACTTTCCATCTGGAGCTCCTTCACGGGACTTGGCACTTGTAAACACTCTCTTCTAGATTCACGTGGCTCTTGATCCCACCCACACTCGTCAGTGCTACCAAGCCAACCAATCACAGAGTTTGCGCTACGTGTCGTTGCGACGTGTACTTACATTTTTTTGAGAGGTTAGCGTCAGCATCGGCGAGGGCTATGCGACCATGCGAAGGCTGCGCTGGAGCATACGTGTGCGCTTGATGCAGAAGTATAAATCAGCCTTTAGCCCTACGCCTTCACGCTAAAGAGAATTAGGACAAGGGGTAAGAGGAAGGGATAAGGGGTAGATTTGGGATTGGGCCCAAGACAATTATTTTCCAATTGATTTGCCGAAGCATACACCAGTTGTACTTTAACTTGCTCATATTTGTTCATAATAACTGTTCAGTCTTGTGTGTGTTTCTGTGTGTGTGTGTATATATATATATATATATATATATATATATATATATATATATATATATATATATATATATATATATATATATATATATATATATATATATATATATATACACAGTAGAAAGGCCTCATGCTGTGTTCACACCAGACGCAGAACATGCAAATAAATTACGCTATTTGCATGTAAATAGACCCGTGAACATTTTGAGTGTACTCTCTTCATTCACACATCAAATTCACTTCACAATAGATGGGGATTTGCATTATGGGCATGGCTTCTGTCTGCCCGGTGACTCTAGCTTTATTGCTAAATGGCTAACATGGGTTTTATCGAGACAATAGCTGTGTTTATGTGCTTTTATGAGGGCTGAAAAACAGAGTCGATTCATTTGGAGCTGTGTCTCAAGTCCACTAGATCCATTCAGAGGTGCACCCAACTCTGTGAGTTCATCAACTCCTCCAGGAACAATACCTGGATGATCGAGGCTTTCATCGG
The DNA here is from genome assembly GCF_903798145.1 of Danio aesculapii. Taxonomy (NCBI): domain Eukaryota; kingdom Metazoa; phylum Chordata; class Actinopteri; order Cypriniformes; family Danionidae; genus Danio; species Danio aesculapii. Next base: position 22,724,980 of record NC_079459.1, on the reverse strand, counting down.
TGCTTCAGACTGAGCAGAGCACGCAGCATCGGACTTGCGTGAGCCCAAGATGAGACAAAATCTTATATTTCAATAGTTTTTTATGTGAACCTGGTTTACGGAAGTTCATGACCATTATACACTGGTGTCTTTTGCAGCTTTTTTTAGATGCTCTGTCTAGGTAAAACAGTTTCAGCTTTTACACACAGTGGCATTCATTAATGTCAGTGACACAGCAATGGACCAATCAAAAGAACTGAAGGGCAGGGCAAGCGTTGCGAGCTTCTGTGTGCTGAGTTGCCATGGCAACGGCAACATGGCAGAACCACTTCTAAACATTGCATCTTGCGTTTTCAGACACAGATGCATTCTTTATGAATGGCTGCACTCCAGTGATTGTACATCTGGACTGACTGTATCCATCGCGAGATGACTGTATTCGTCATATTTGGTGCATAAACTGAACCTTCATCCCTGTACGTTGATAGTTTGGGAATCGGGAATACCTTTATGCCATAATACAACTACTGTTACATCCCAATAGACACACATCTAACATCTGAAATGAATAAACATTTATTAGAATTCTAATAGTAGCTTTCCACTGACGTTTGCAAAATTATGAAATGGATTGATCACTAAACATTCCAAATAACCAAGAAAAATGACATTTCATTAATTTTAGCAATTGTTTTAGAACTTGCTTTTGTTGAGTAGATACATCTGGGAAAACAAGTATTGAACAAATTCCCATTTTTCTCAGAAAACCTATTTCTAAAAGTGGTGTTGACTTTTGAAAATTTCCCTGCATGTTGATAACAACCAAAGAAATACATGTATGCCAAAAAAAAAAAACTAAATTGAATTAGGGCGTACTCACACTATGTACAGTTTTCTTGAACCGGGCCAAAGCATGCTTGTCCCCCCTCCCGTCTCCCCCGACGGCCTGCACTCACATTACATTCGGGCCTGGGCACGCTTACGTCATCGATGTAAGCACTTTCGCTCAGCACAGTGGAGATTTCTTTAGTTATATTGTTTTAGTCAGTTGATATGCAGTGAAACAGTCAAATATTATAGCCGAACAGATCGGCGACTTTTGACGCTCATAAACAATTATAAAGTCCACGTGCTGCAGGAATTAGGAGGTTTGCTGAGGGTGCAGCTGCTGTGCAGTGAGAGGTTTGCGTCTTTAATAATCTACGACAGTTCATTGAACAGTAAGAATGATTAATAAATCCATATGAAACAATCCCGTAAAAGTCACGTCTCGTCTTCAGTTTCAGGCTGTGGCGCGCTTTGCACTCAAATTATAAGCCTACCGTGCCATAGCCCAATGAACCGTGCTCTGGCACACCTCTTCCAACCGGGCCAGGGCCGGCCAGGTGAACCGTGCCTGAGCCCGATTCAGAGCACTCGCACTTCTCAAACGATCCGGGAAACAGGCCTGGGCACGGTTTGGATAGCATAGTGTGAGTAGGCCCTTAGTTTACAACTTAAGTTATGCATAATAAAATGAAATGACGCAGGGCAAAAGTATTTACCACATGAAGAAAGGGAGGTATAGAAAGGCAGTGAAGGCCCAGACAGCAGCTGAAATCTCACAGTAGTTCTTCAGCAATCCTCTGCCCTTCGTCACTTTAAATGAATATTAGCTGCTTCAGTCCAACATCTACATTATCAGGATGTTGATAACCAGGGTGGACATTTCAGCAAGACAATGATCCAAAACACCACCAAGGAAACTCTCAAATGCTTTCAGAGAAAAAAAATTGTTATTACACATTTATGTAAATTTTCAACTTTTTTTGGTTTTATTTTTATATTTGTATTATTTGGGTTTTCAACCAAAATCTGGTTCAATTCCATGTCAACAGCTCCTTTAGAAATATTATTCCCAGGAAAAAAACATGACGTATTCAATAATTATTTTTATTAACTGTTTGTTAAGGTGAAATCATTAATAAATCTGATTCATCCAGGCCACTCAGTTCATCAACAGAAGCTACTAAATAAGCAAAAGCTTTTTCTAGCTTCTGCCGACAAGCTACCTGCTTGTGCCACTGATTATAAGATGACCCCTGGCCCGAAGGTGCCATCATTTGTCAGCGGTAATTAACAGCGGTGGCTGGCGGCGGTTGCGGTACCAGGCAGGGAGGATTGAGAAATTCAGGAGGGGGTGGAGGGCATCGTGAGGGCACAGTGAAAGAGAGAGAGCGATGGGAAAAAGGGTCAGATGATATTAGTAAATAGACTATACAGAAATATGTCAACCATGTAGAGGCTTCTCAAAAACAGATCGCCCCACATGCTTCAAGATTAGAGTGGGTTACTTCGGAAGGTTTTTTCATCTCTAGAGGGAATTGTTCTATTATGTTGTGAAGGCAACATGCAGACACAACATGTTTTGTTCTGTAATAGTTTACCTTTCTGATCTCGTGTTTGTTGACAAGTTGTTGCTTGTTTGTAAAATGCAGCTTGATAACAAATCTGGAGATAAATGTAGTGGCTTGTTAGAACAACAAAACAAAAGTATTTTAGATTTTTGTGACCAGGACAGGCATGTTGTGGTAAACCTTAACAAAACAAAAGAGGGATTTTAAAAGTAAGATTAACGTAGGGCTGGGCGATTAAAAACAGTATTGGTATTTGTTGACCGTGCTTTTTACTTGCAAGTTTTAGGTTTCGTCATCACCACCTCAGGACAGAATAACACACATGAGTGTCGTGACTAGCAGCAGTGTCCATAAAAAAAGGATGTAAGGATGTCGCCAGAGTGGCTTTTTGGTTTCTTTTCTTGTGCATCCCAGCCAGTAAATCCACATCTAAAAGTTTTTTAGCATGGGGTAATGTAGTCATTCAACTTCACAATTTGTAATGTTTCAATGTGTATTTGCATAGTGATGGTTGGTTCCTTTGCTTGAAAGCTCACATTTGATTATCATAATTTGTTTTGTTTACAGACTTTGAGGTTTACTGTATCATTATTCATCTTACAGATGTGGATCTACCTTAAAGTTTGCTTTGATTGTTCAGCACTTACACTTTACTATTGACACTTTGTAACATTTTGTTTATCAGGTTAAGGAGTCTCTTTAACACTTATGTTTATTTTTTTACAAGACATGAGATACCATTTATTTTTATTTTATTAAAACAATTTGCCCTAGTAATGTGAGTAAAGGGGTTAAATAAAAAAATCCTAATATTCCTAAATGGATTGTTATCTATACTAAATGATATTAAACATTATAACATGATAATATTTTTTGCTGTATCACTCAGCCCTAGATTGAAGTTATTGTAATGTTTGTTTTTTGTTGAGAGGCTAGCCATTTGTTTTCTTTTGATTGGCTTTTATTTAGGAATTTGTTTTTTACGTTAACATGAAAGAATGTTTCAAAAAAATTCTTATTTTTCTTAATCTGACTCTTTTTCATGGGACACAAACATTTATACTCTTATTCAGCAGTCAAGTTTGCATTAAAATAATCAAAACTCACAGTAAAGACATTTAGAATGCTCAAATAAGTTAAAATAAATGCTGTTCCTTTTTAACTTTTTTTTTCATCAAAAAATCCTTACTAAAAATTTGGTTTGCACAAAAATATAAAGCAGCATGACTGTTTTCAACAATAATTCAAAAAAAATCTACATATTAGAATAATTCTAAAGATACACGTGACACTGAAGAGAAGAGCAATGATGCTTTAATCGAATCATGGCAATAAATTATATTTAAAAATATATTAAAATGGAAAACTGTTGTTTCTATTATATTATTGTGAAACATTACTCAGAGTATATACAGGAATCAGAGAGTGAAATTCAATACCTTTTAAAGACCTTTTTCAAGACTCTTTCCATACATTTTAAGACCTTTATAACCACTTTTCAACCGGAAACACTGGCGAGATTTTAACTTGCAGTATATTTACTAAATACTGATGTAAAACTAATCCAAAACTAAAACATTATTCATTTACTAAATAAAAATCTATTAAATCTAGCTAATTCAGCAGGTTGGCGCCTATTGAACTGCAGAAATAATGGTGTTGATATTCGCACGTTTACTTCAGGCAAACTTTAGCATGCAACCATACATTGCATAATCAAAAATTATATAAAATTTTATACTTTGCAAAATAGCATTTACGACTTTTTAATACTTAAGTAAATTAAAAAAACATATTTTTCTATACAATAATTTATACAACTTTTGTAGACCCCTCAGACACCCTGTTACTGTTTTTACTGTATTTTGACCAATTAAATGCAGCCTTGGTGAGCATGGAATAAATGCTGAATGATTAGTCTGTCTAAAAAAATAAAAACAATTTGACATGCGCACGAATCAAAACAAATATTTAACAGATCTTTGGGATGCTGCGTTCCTTCACAAAATAGACAGGAAATCCCAACAAAGTCTTATTTCCTGTCATCTCCTTTTTTTGTCTTGTGTCCATCTGCGTAGTTGATAACCTTCTTCCACAATCACTCCACTCTCTGATTTCACTTTTTTTTTCTGCCCTGCCCTCAGTAGCAGATAAATATTTCAGTAATCCTTTCTGCATGTGAGATGTTTGAAGGACTGGCATGCTTGTGCATTGCGTGTGTGTGTCAGCCGCCTGCTCCTCTGTGCCACTGTGTGCGTGTGTGAGTGTGTCCAGGTCACTGAGAGTTCATCAAAACAAAGTGCTGACACAGCCAAAACAAACACCCATGCAGACACAAATATACACTCGAGTCTCAGGACTGACCACAGTTTCTGACAGTGAACACTTTCTTTTTCTTGCTCACCCTCTCTCTATCTCTCATTTTTTCTCTTTTAAACTGGTTTCTTTTCTTCTCTTCAGGAATATATATAGGCATTTCACAATTACAGATTAATCTAATCATGGTTATTTGATTTATTTACAATTAATCAAGATAATCATGACAAATGTGCAGTGTGAATTTAATAAAGGATATTTTAATGCACAAATTCCAATCAAGGAATAATGTGTAATGCTTAGTTTTGTTTGTTAAAATCATGCAAAAGTTATTAGTTATTAGTCCTAAAAGTTTCACATTGTAGTAGTGTTGTGCGTTATTTGTTTAACCCTTTAAGGTTACATGCTGGCTGACTGACTGACATGGCTGTGCGAACCGTGAGGCCAGTAAACAAGATGTACCTGTCAGTTATGATGAACATAGTTTGCATAATTATGCTTTATTTATAGATAAAGGTCTGTGGTTCTGCATACAATTTAAGGTTGGGTCGATAGACGATCCCATCGTCCATCACCGATGGCCGATAGACATCACGATGCTGAGCCTGCATTGTGATTCTCCGCCCCATCCCCGTCTCAGCAACCCGCTCACAATAAACACACACTTAGGCCTCGTTTACACTAATATGCCTTAGTTTTAAAATGATGTACAAAAACGATCCACGCCCACACTGGCAATTCATCTAGCATTCCTGAACAGCCCTCCTTCCACACTATACCACTGAAAACGCACATCACATGACAACAAACACATACACACTGTCATCCGTTGCAGTGTGCGCACTCGTCTGAGCTCCAGCAGTCTAGAGCACAAAACCCCAGAGAGCAGTCCACGTCGGACAGTTTATCAAGGATGCAGCCTACCACTGGATCGCGTCTCATTATAGTTGTTAAACGTGATATTTAATTAATCTTGTCTCTATCTAATGACTCTTCTTTCTTTTGAAACTATCAGGTAACGTGTCACAGCATCAGTACACTACTTAAACACACTTGTGCTTTAGCGAAAACCTCATACGTGTATATTGTTGGTTGGTTCCTGTTGATTTTTTTACCAACCAAGTTTGTCGACACCATTATAATGACACTGATCACTCTGCCCATTCCTGCCAGAGTCCCATGGAAAAAGTGATTGACAGGTGGTAATTGGTGTGTAACTTATCTTTATTTATGATTTGGTTTTAGGTAAAACAAAGACCATGCGGGTCTGGTAGTTGAAACGGTAGGCTACAAATAATTAATTCTTTATGAATTAATTAATTATTTATAAATAATTTATTCACCACCGCCTACGACGACAATGCCATCGTCCATCGTGATGTTTCATATTAGACATTGTACGATGCCAAATTGGTTTGCATCACCCAACCTTAATACAATTACTTTATTTTGAGTTTATGGCCTTTTCACTTTACTTCAGGACACACCAATGCCGTTCTGTAGGACTATTGGAGACATTCATAAATATTCCTAGCAAATCTAATAAATGTTCGAGACATACTTGTTACATAAACACAATAATCACACTTTAGCAGTGTTTATTTGAGAACGCACAAAAAAACCTGCACCCGAGCAGCGTATATTTGAGGGCGTGAAAGAAGTTGTGCACGAATAGAGGAAATCGGCATGCAAGCAAAGAGATTTGCATGCTTGTATTATCGTGAATGTGAACTCGACATGTAATACTTCAACAATTGTCATTGAAATAACACCATAGGTAGTTGGAAGATCCGTGTAAAAGGCCTGCCATCACAGGATGGAAGAAATCCTAGAGGAAACACTGATATTATATTATATTATATTATATTATATTATATTATATTATATTATATTATATTATATTATATTATATTATATTATATTATATTATATTATATACAGTTTCAATTGGCTGTAGAAAATAAAAGACCAAGATTATCATGAGAAACTATGCAAAAATAACTTAAAATATAGAAATCAGAAAAAAAAAATCAGAAAGAGCTTTATTGCCAGGTATGTTCACACATTCGAGGAATTTGTTTTCGTGACAGAGCTTCTACAGTGCAACAGGATAACAGAGACGGGACAAAAAACAGATAATAAATATATTTAAAAAAAAATACAAGTAAGTAGTGAATGCAATATACAATTTGACAAGTGTATGTACGTGTTTATTACTGTATACAACGTTATATAGTTGTCACAGCATTAACTAAAGTCATATTAGATATTAGACACTGCACAAGTGATATGTAAGCCATTAAACTAGTTTCTCTGGTCAAATCTGTAATTTTGCAACCGTATTTGAAATCATTTGACTGCTATATTTGAACTGACCACTGGAAAAAAAAAAGATTAATTGGATTTACTAGAAATGAGGGTAAATGGTTGCAAACAATTTTTATGCGCTGAATTTAAACAAATTAAATTTAGTAATGTTAAATTAATTTGTTTGTTTAAATTCAGCCCATATAATTTGTTTACAACCACTTACCTTAAAAAAAATTGTTAATCTAAAGAATCAAAGAACAAAAGTTTGTTCTTTGTTAATGTGCAAATCAAGATGTAAAGACATCTTAATGATGACTATCTTGATGTTCAGACCAAAGCCTGATTCAGACCATGACGTTTATGTGCGAGTTAAAGCAGACGTCCCTGAGTATGTTTGCAGGAAAACTAACAGAGTTTGAGAGATTGTACCCAAGAGTACCGGCCTGCTGCACAGTGTTCGAAAGCAACCACTCGCCTTTATTTGCCTTCCCATCAATCATCCACAAGACAAGCCCGACTACCCAACATACAGACTGAGACCTCAGCAGCCATTTCCTGACTTCAGCCTCTATTTCATCCTCTATCAACTCCATTCACTACAATCTATGAAGACGCGCTAATGGATAGGCAAACAGCGGATAATACCAGACCAGACTGTGATGACGGACGTTCAGTGTCGGAGAAGAGACTTCACTCTTTGGTGCGTTTAATGAATGGCAATAGCAGTAAAGTGACAGATTGTTTTTGAATATTTGCTCACATCTTTGTCCTTAAACGTAAAAGAATTATTATTTGGCGGTAAGCGATGTTAACCAGTGAAGACCAGCTGTGACACTGTCAACTCTGTTATAATTTTTTATTTTTAACTGAAGCTGATACTAAAATTAGTGAAACTGAATTAAAAACAAAGCTAAAAGTGAATACTGATAAAATCAATAGCTTGGCAAAACCCAAATTCTCATATTACAGAGTAAAAACAGCAAATATTAAAGCATAAAAGCATATAATAGAATAATGTCTGAAAAATACCACACTAGCAGTAGATGCAATAAAATAAGTACTTTTTTAAAAGACCAGCTGTGACGTAAATACAAATCTGTCAATTTACTGCCATCGTCCTTCATTAAACACACTAAATAGTGCAGTCTCTTATCCTAAACGACAAACAAGTAGTGATGCCTTATATCGTTAATATCGTTTAAAGGTTTTTAGTCTAATTATTTGTATTATTTTTATCATTTATTTTAATGATTATAAAGATTTTTATAAATAAATAAAGATATAAATAAATTATTATTACATTTTTTAAATTAAACTTTGATGCATCACTTGCTTTTGTTCATATCTCGGACAGTTTCATCCATTAAAGTTAAATATCAATGACAACAGAACATGGGCTGCTATACATATATTTTTTTCATTATGGCAAGAATAAAACCCCAAAGAAATTACACTTACTAAAAAAATATTGACGTTTTTCATTCTATATTGTTAGCTAACTCCACAATTCACACATTAATGTCTGGCTAGTTTCCCTGCCAAGGCAATAACGGTCCAACATTCCTGACCATTATCACCAATAAAGCCTAAAAAAATAGGCGGTCAGTATATTGTAAATCTATAGATTCAATTTTTTTTTTTTCCAATTATCAAAGAAATCATTTGTTAATTCATTTTAGTTTTGTAACTATTAAATGGTTTTATTAAATTCAAAGTTGCAATATACATCAGTGTAAAACCTATGAATGGTGGAAAAACATATTGTTTCATTGTGTATTAAAACCACATGGATCTCCACTTTTTCCATGGACTCACCTTTTGGTTTTAACAAACTTTTCCCTCAAGTTTTTCTAAACTTTTAAACAAAAACATTCCTCCTTTTTACACGGCTTTTGCAATTTCTAGCCAAGAATTATTGGTCATCTGGTTATCCCTATGATCACGCTTGGACGGATCATAAGGATATCTGTGCAGGCATACCCCTTTCAGACAAAAATCTCTTCAAAGTGTTTCATATTCAACTCAAATGAAACTGTTCACTCGAGTCAGCTTAAATCATGTTGCGCACACCCAAAGAGAACCTTAGCAAACTCTGCCATGACGTCACATTCGCCATGCACACTCACGTGAACTTGTCGATTATAAATCAGGTTTAACCCCTCCCACAATAAATCTGATTGATCCAAAGTGGTCCGCAATCACATCATTTAATTTTAAACATTGCAAATTTTCGAAGCTGCAGGTATTTATGGCATTATGCACATTTTTGCTCCGTGTTGACAGAGTAAAGGATTTCAGTTATGTTTAATTATTTAAAATGTTGAATAGTTTCAATAGGGTATATGCACACAGACTTTTAATTTCAGTCAGCCAGCCCCAGGGCTTCCGGTTAATTGTCATCCCATACAAAATCGCCTCGTTTAATCTGATTTGTTTAAAAAAAAAAAAATAAATAGCGATCTTCACTGTCTGGCTGAGATACGATATAAAGTGGGTATCAGACCAAACAAGAAGCACTGCATTAAATTTTATTTTTCCATGCCATGTCTTTAAAATATGGAATTTTTTTACCCCCCTCCCCAGCATTTTCTATGGATCTTCTGCACTAGCCTGCTGCTAATGACGGCGCCTGCATTTAAACGGCCTTTCATCTCTTTTTACGCTTTAACAACCAAAATGGATGCTTAAGTCTATTTAACTGATTATATTTGAATTACATTACAACATCGATGCTGTAAAAGGAACCTTAGGAAATTGGAATCACTGGAAATCACTTGAAGTTCATCATTGGCTGAAAACACTAGCTGTGCATATAGTCCATTTGACAATTATTTTAGGTGGTTGATTGGAAACTTAAAGTCAGAAGTTTTCATAGATAACAGTTGGGCTGCACAATGTATTGTTTTAGCATCGATATTGCAATGTATGTATCCATAATAGTCACATTGCAGGATTACACAGGATTATGATATTATTGTTGAACAGGAACCACAGTTCAAGTCATGCATTTTTGTTGACTCATTGCAAATTTTAGCCATATATTTATCAATTAGTTTATCATCTGCATGTATTTTAAGGCATGTGACTGTGTGAGCATTTCAAGCCACTTTAAATAGTTTTTATTTTATTTTTGTGCATATACGTTGAAGATATACTATACAGTATTATTTTATATGCCTGAATACTGCTGGACTCCCAGACAACCATAAATTATTGTTTATTTCATTTAAATCTTTGCTTTGTTATATATTGCTTTATTATATTTTATGCAGATGTACTCTCCTACAAAATCATCACATTTAATCTAATTTTATGAATTTTTTTCAAACAGAGCTATTCATTTCATCTGATGAAATTATACTCAATATTGGAATATGCATCACAGAAAAATAAAATATCGCAATGTCAGTTTTTTCCACTATCGTGTAGCCCAGGAAGTTTCTAAGAATTCCCTTAAGCGAAGATGTCATATGTTCTTAAAATCATCTTTTTTTTTTAAGAGAAAACTCCAGTCTGGCATATTCATATTGGCTTAATGGTGGTCCATTTTTAAGGACTAGCTTATTAGTTCAATGAAAACACTTGAAAAATCCTCTTTTTGTGCTGCCAGCAGATTAAGCATAATAAGCGTGCACACTATTTTCATCACTGGTGCTCTATGCTTGGCTTTGCATTGTGTAATGGAGCAATCAGTTTCATTCATTTGTGCTTTCTTTTTGCACTCATATGAATTGAATTATGCCAAGTTTCATGTATTTATGGACTAAAATTAAAAATCAGCCCCGTTTTATTCATTGTTTTACATTTGTTTCTACATTTTCAGAATCACTAAATAATTTTTACCTTTTATTTTATTTAGAATTGATGATTTTGAAGATTTTTTTTTTTCTTTATAAAAAGGTGAGATCATTCTTGTTAATATTTTTTGGAATACACTTTTTTTAAATAAGTATTATGCAAATATAACAATATTTCTCAAATCTGGTTGTGTTTTATCATGTCTGTTTAAAAACATATTTGGAGGACGTCTTTGCTTTTTGACACCCTGTTTCTTTGCAAGTTTAACTGGGTCTCCGAGTTTAATTGGCAGTTATTTTAAAGCGACAGACTCCTGCGTTTCCATTTTTCACTCTAAAACCTTTTTTTCTCCCTCATTCTCTTTGTAATTGGTTTTCAATACTCCGCTCCAGGGCTCTTTCTATTGTTATTCTGAGGTGGTATAGACGTCTGGGCCCTGGTCCCTCATCTATTTCAACATAATTCAGTGAATGAAAAAGAAGATCCAGGCCTCAGGTCTCAGAGAACATGCTGTGAAAACCTTTTCCCCCTCTAGTCTTAACCTTGTGTCTCTCAGAGGCTCCGGCTTTGTCAAGTGCTCGTTGTAAAATGACCTCTGGATAACCGGGCATGTGTGCTCATACATATATGTATGCCTGCGAGTACAGGTAGCGTCGAGTCCTTTAAGGCTCATTAATGCTATAAGCTGTTACATCTCAGATACTTAGTATTTGTAATCTCATCCTCCCTAATGATACTTTTATGTTCACCGGATTCCTTTTGCAGTGTAAACGCTCATGTGATTCAATTCAATTGTCAACGTATCACAAAAGATTTTCTGCTTTCTGGTTATTAGACTCATTTTGAAACCTTATGTTGTTGAACCACATTAGCTTGATCAAATTTATGCTTTGCTGCTTGAAATCGTATGATTGAAAGGCAAAAAAGCTGTCCTGATTTCTGATTCAGTCCTGATTCTAACACAAACATAGTGGTGCTTAGTTTTGAGCAGAGCAGAAACAAAAAGCTGCCGTTCTCCACATTGTTTTCCATTGTCTCCTTTCACATTCATATATAATTTATATAAATTTAGTTTACAATATTAGGTTGAAGGATTAGAAAAAGCTCTTGCATACACCCACCTATAGATCCTGCACTTGTAATTAGTAAAGTTATAGGAACTGGACAAACTGATGGGTTAAAACACCAGGGACCTGTAACTTAAGCCAGATTAGCCGGCTAGCCACTTAACTTTCAGTTTAGTTTGCACCAATACTTGGTTTTAGGTACCATCAAGGTAGCTCAGCTGCTCCATAATAAAATGGCAACATAGAGTGATTAAAGTCAATTTGCATTCATGTTAAGGCTGATTTATACTTCTGGAGTTTAGTTGCAACCTTGATCAGATGCACAGGTCTTTAATTACCAGGTGCTCCTTCAGGTCCTATTAGTTGGTTTAGTTGTGTTTGATCAGGGTTGGAGCTGAACTCTGCAGGAAGGTAGATCTCCAGCACTCCTGGTATTGACTGTAGGAAATCTAGGGTTTCTTTTTGTGGTATTTAGAGTGAACCAAAACACACTCAGTGGTCTTTTATTGTAGGGATATAGGTCATAGTTTTTCATGGCCCTAAACATGATGCTGAATAAAATGGTGATTAATTGCTTTACATATCAGATGTGACGAGTTCAGACCTTCTGCCTTCAGTCAGGGCAAAACTATTCCAGGCAGACATAAGGTTTGCTGAAGTTTTCATTCAACCAAGCGGACTTAAAGAAAGCTGTAAATTTCAGTTTTTGTCCTCAAAATGTTGCTGACATTTTTTACTGACTTCACTATACCTCTATAAAGAAACTCTAAATAGTTCAAATAAACCAGTGGTTAACAAATCCAGAATAAAAAAAAAGTGCTTCAGGAGTAGTTAATGTGTCGGTGCTCTTTGGATAAAGGAATCATAAAGATAAACACGAAATCATCGAAGTCCAAGGCACTCGAAATGTACATGAAAAAACCTTTGAAGATTTAAGGTAGTCAGGGTTTCTGCAGGTTCTGCAAGTTAAATTTAAGACTTTTAAAGACCATTATGAATGAAATTTTAGACTCATACAGGGCTAAATGCTAAGGAGTTTTTATAATTGTCCAGTTGAAAATTTTTTATTTGCCCTATCAAACTTTTTTATAATTTAATAAATTTAATAATACAATAATAATAATTTAATAATTTAAAAAATGTAATATTTTAGTTAATTCTGAGCAAAATATTTTAAATATTGTCAATACAAGCAAGTTCTAGTTGTATACATACACTTTTTTTTAAACCTTTCTCAAACAAAAAATAAAAATTGCTTGTCCAGACAAGCTTCCTCAGCAATAAATACATGCAGAACTTTTAAACAAATGTTATTGTAAGGAAAATAAACCATTATGGTAAAGTTAAAACGTGGTAAAGTTAAAATGTACATTCTTAAATGGGTGTTGGCTAGATTGGGTAGCTATACATGAAAAAAGGAAAGTTAAGACCTGTTTAAAAAGGATTTAAACAACACAATATTTCAATAAATTTGAGATATTTTAAGGCCTAAAATTTGGCTTTTGAGATTTAAGACTTAAGACCTCGCGGATACCATGGTAGTAGTAATCGTCCACACAAAAATGAAAACTACCACTTACAAACCCTCCACTTGTTTCAAATGTGTTTCTTTCTTCTGTTGAACACAAAAAAGATATTTTAAAGAAAGTTAAACTCATCAGCCACTGACTTTCATCAAATAAAAAAAAACTCTGGATGATAACAAAAAAGAAGGTCATTTAGAACAACATGACGTGTGTAAATGATAAGACAATTTATTAGGATTTCTATGGATATTCTTGAGAACAATCGTAAGAAATAAAAGTATTTTTGAAAAGAAAAATATGGCAGTACAGAAGAATTTAGTAATCTATTAATTGCCCCCAAAACTACACTGATAAAACTACCCATTCATAGACCATTAAAGTTGTCATGTAACAACCGTGAACACCTTAAAATAATATAATTGCAACTATTTTAGTTAGCCGTTTCCACCATGTCAAGCTGTTTTGAATTTCTACCCTTTAGTGTGGTTTCTGTAGCAGCGTTGAGCAGTTGCAGATGTACTGTAGCGCTCTCCGCAATGCTTCAAGCTCTCATTCGTCTGCACTGTCTCCATCCATCACCCAGCTCTGTTTATCAGCACGGGGTCAGTTCCTGCCCTCTCAACCAAGACCTGCATTTAGCCCTGGCCTTGTGTAGCCTTGTCTAGCTGGGGCCAGACACTTGGCCCTTATCAGACAGTGGTAAATAAAGGTCTGGCCCGGGTTACCGCAGGCTGTCAGCAGGCCTGTCCCGGAGGGGAAATAAAACTCTTATTAACATGCTTCTGCTCATTGGTGCTGACAGCTTGATCAATCTGCCTCCTCTGCAGATGACCTCTGCTCCACTGCGAACCGCCGGACGCCCTGATGGAGGCTGAAATGAATAGCCTGAGTTGTGCCGTGGCCTCAAATCTGATACTGCAATACTCTGAGGCATTTTTTTTTCTTTTCATTTGCTTTTTTTTCGGAAAGGAAAAAAGGGTCTGTACAGTATTGTTTCAGGGTAGATTATGATGGTCACCTACTTTCCCAACAGCTCTCTCAATTATGAACTAAAATATGTTTCACTTGTTGCCACCTACTGGCGTAATATCATTTATTTTTGTCTAAGCGCACTTGGAATTCCTGCACTGTAAACCCGAATTAGTTGACTTTACTAGATTGTTGCGTGGAAACCCGTTGCACGAAATAAGATTAGTTTTTACATTTATTCAACTAAACAGGTTAAGCTGTATTAAAAGAACATCTTTATTGTTGTAGAAGACAAATCAAATTTGGATTAGTAGTCTTTACTAAAAATCATTAGTTCACATTACTAATTTTATAGAGGATATGTTTTGTAAAATGATTATTAAATTGAACGTAACATAATAATGTAAAAAAATGCTTTTATGCAATGATAATTGTTATATTTATGTAATCTATTATAATTAAAAATAATGCCACTGAAATTTTACAATTTTAAGCACAAAGAATCAAACAACTTTTCAATTTTTTTATTTTTGTTAAAGTTTCATTCACATTTCTTTCTGGCATTAGCAATCATTGCTAATAGAACAATTGTGCAAATTTTGCAGTGAATCGAAAAGCAATTTAATTATTTAATGTCTGTAGCTTGGGCTTTAAGTCACTGTAGCCCAACATGAGGAGAAATTTGTTGGATGAAGAGAAAAGTGTTCTTTGTCGACTTGGGGTATAGTAGTCCAAAGAGAATGCACAGCTTTTGACAAGTCTTTGATGCAGTCCATCACAAGTTGTCCCTCAATGATCATCTTAACTGAGGCTTTGTCTGCAATAAGAATAGGATTTCAAGGTGGTGGAATGACTGGATCATCAGAGTCCTACCAACAGAGAGGAACAGTTATGCTTCTCATTACATAATTATCAATAATGTTTAACAAATAACTTTTATTGACAGAGACAAAAGATAATATGTGAATTGGTTTTGACCAATTTACTTTTGCTTCAGTTACACTGCAAAAGGTTTAATGCATTCTACAATGTTAAATTTAGCATTTACTTATTGAACCTCATTCCCAATTTAACTATAAGACTTGTGTATCTTCATCTTTCCCTCAATTTAAAGCCACAAAGCCAATTTATCTTTAAATTGAAGTTGGACTTTTAAAACGGGGACACAAAAATCACAGGTATCATTAAAAATAACTTAAACTGTGTTCTCAAGAAACAATCTTGTGGGTTGAATATATTATGACATGTTAGAGAGTTTAACAAGATGTTTTGCTATTCTTAAGTTTCAATGTTTTAAACCAAGTGTGAACATTTCATAAAATGTAAGGACCATGCATTAATGGAAAGAATGTTTTCAAGGTCTTTTAATAAATCCATTGAGACAATAAGTTACTTACAAAGCATGGTTTAAAGAAGTCTGCAGGCTTGTCCTCCAGGAGAATCAAAAGCCCTTTTAGGACCTAATATCTGTAGGCTCTTGAGTCTATAATATAATAATATATCTATAATAATGTTGGACAAACATTGTATTAGACAAACAATATAGTAACACTTGGGAAATTTTCAATAATTTAACTGTTAAAAAATAATGCAAATATATAATGGACATGAACCAACCTTGGTTTGCTGTAAAAGCTCTGACAACAGCTCTCCAACATTCCTCCTCTTTAACTGAAAGATCTCAATTAAACAGACTGTGTTGATTTCGGTAACTCTTCATAACTACACTATGAATCATTTATTAAGCATTAGCATCTAGTGAATTCATTATCTGTTAAGCAATAACTCTACATTAATAAACGTTAGTGAGCAGTTTAAAACTGCAGCTACAAATGCTGTATTCTTGACTTATAAACACATTTATAATGTGCTTATTAAATGTACTTTCATACTTTGTTAATAATTTATTTTTCATCACTAAATGAAGTATCGCATTATTTACAAACCATTTGTATTTAAGAGTAGTTGAGGGTTTTTAGAATCATTCAGAATGAGTTAGTAATTATTAATAAACTATTGAAATCAATGTTTATATATCTTATCATTCAGGCACGTAGTAATGGTTACTATATATGTTAATAAATGCTTCATTAACTCAACTTCATGCAGTTTTCTGACCAATCTAAAGTGAGGACTATTCATGCTTTATAAATCCCTTATAAATGACAGTTAAAGGCTTAATATCAAATGAACAATAAACTTTGCAATCTTATCTAAAAAGTAAAATTACTTTAAAGTTTAAACATTGCTGAATGACAAGTGTCAAAATACATAAAATTGGATAAAACAACAACAATAATATAATAATTTAAGAATATAATAAGATGCAATGTTTAAACTGTACAGTAATTTTATTTTAGATTAGGTTGCAAAGATTTATTTTTCATTTGATGCAGTTTATATGTGTATCTTCAACTGAATAGGAATGAATAGTGTCATTTATGTTGTTTTTCCTGTTTAGAATTTAACTGAGCCTTTAATTGTCATTCATAAGCAATTTATAAAGCATGAATAGTCTTCACTTTTGTTTAGGTCACAAAACTGGATGAAGTTGAGTTAATAAAGCATTTTTAAACATACAAATTAACTAATTGTAAATGCCTGAATAATAAGATATACAAATGTTGATTTCAATAATTTATTAATAATTTACTAACTCATTCTGACTGATCTTAAAAAACAGCCAACTACTAATAACTGGTTTGTAAATAATGCGATTACTTAATTTATCAATGAAAAATGAATCATTAACAAAGTACGAAAAGTACAATTATTAAGCACATTATAAATGTGTTTGTAAGTCAATAACACAGCATGTGTAGCTGCAGTTATAAACTGCTTACTAACGTTTATCAACGTAGAGTTAATGCTTGACAAATAAAGAATTCACTATTTGCTAATGCTTAATAAATGATTTATAGTGTGTAGTTATTATGAAGTGTTACCAAATTCCCGCTTGAGGTTCTTTCCCACTGCTGAGCTACAAGAACACCTGCAAAACAAGAGAAAAAAACAGAATATTAATATTTCTAAACTAAATCACTAAATACTTCAAATAAATTAAAAATAGGTCAATAATAACAAAGTAAATAATAAGTTGAAGTAATAATAAAGTAAATAATAAAGTGACACAAAATACTGTAAGCAACACCTAACAGTGAGATAAAATAATAATAGAAAAATGTTATTACATTCTTAAACATACCTGATCTACATCCAGCGTAGCAGGACCCACCTTATTGCAGGTTAAGACTCCTCCACTTTTTTGCAAACATAAGGTCCATCTTTAAACGGCAAATAAGAAATTTTAGGGAAAAAGTTTAGAAAAAGCTGCAACTATAACTGTAACTGTACTGTGAAAGTAAATCAATTTTGCTAGTGACCTCAACTTCTATACAGTTTAAGCAGTGCTTAATTTGTGATTTGAGAGGTCTCAGAACAGATAGGGGTAACTGATCCGGCATGTTACCCGAGGATGGATATGTGTCGCGCATGAAATTGGGGAGCGAGGGGTGTTGGTGCAGTGGATGGCGGAGGGGTGTCGCGGACGGCAGTGAAGAGGGTTGGGGTGTCGCGCAAGAAAACGAAAGTGAACAGCGGACGGGGGAGAAGGGCGGTTGAGGACGGGGATCGGCAAAATGACGTGCCGGACCAATGTAAACTCGCCCTTCACAAAAAAAATCAGTTTCATGTGAAACTTTTAGCGTTATTAAAGATTTATAATATTTAGCGTTAGCCGCTAGCATGTGCTCATGCATGGACTCGTGCTACTATTACGAACCAACACGACGTGTAATAATTATCACGTTTTACAGGGAACATGCTTTAAACAGTGAACATACAGAGAAACAGTAGATAACGTAAACGTTATAAACGGTGGCTAGACAGAAAAGGCAAATGTACATAATATTATAACCTAACTGTGAACTGACAGGGAAAATAGCGCTAACTGACACATTTATAGCAGAGACAATATTTTGAGTTCAGCATCAGTGTGGATTTTCAGTTCTCAGTTTTGTCAGAAAAACATATAAACTGATAAAAACTTTTGCACACTCACCGTGTCATGTTGATTTTCAAAAATCCGCGGTAACCCAGCATCCTAAAACTCCAGGCACTCACTGAGCGTTTTGCTAACGTCACCTCAGCCAATCAAGGCCCCACCCCTCTCTAACAAAAACATAAGGAAGGGAGTTGTCCCTGCTTAACATGATAAGTAAACTAATTTTTTCTTCTGATTAGTGCAAATAGCTAATTTGATTTAGTAATGACACAATTTCTTAAAGAACAATAAATAATTAGTAATGATTGCTTAAAATGTTTTATAAGCACAAAATCCGGGTTTACAGTGTGGCCGAGAACGGATATATTCACTTGTAACCACAACTATTACTGTACGCAGGGTTTGAAATTGTGAGCGTTTAGGTCGCATATGCGCTTGAAATTTTATCTGTGCGACCTCAAAATATATTTGGGAGCATTTGTGCGAGTGCATAAAATTGTTGCCGTTCGACCAGTTTTCACTGCAAAATGTTCACGCAGAGTGCATCTTTGCACCAAAAAAACGCCAAACGCAGCGATCAGTAAGGGTTTAAAACAGTTGACATGTCAACTTGCTGCAGTAAATAAATCCTGCACTGCTTGCCCCGCCTTCAAGCCCTTCTTATTAGCCATATGCTCTAGAATAGAATGCAAATGGGTTGGTTAATATCAGCTGTCAATCACTCAATTCAGATGACAGGGAGCTTGATACGAGAGAATGGAAATAACAATGAAAGATTGTTTTAGAAACCACCTAAAGTTACAAATAATGGTACATCTTATTAGTGTTCTTTTATCGAAGAGTGGATAAAATATTTCCAGTGGGTTAAAATCCGCTGTGAAAATGACTAAAGCCACTTTAAATCTGGTGGGACGGAGTTTTTAGGTAACAGTGTTAGGCAACTGCCACATCTACATATTTTAAGCACCTGATGTTTTAACGTTATATAATCCTTCATTTAATCGTCATGATGCTGTCAGTCATGAGACAAAAGAGCATGCATTCACTGAGATTAAACTAATACTGCAGCTCATGAAAAGATTGTTATAGCTATTAAGATGACTTGCAAATAATAAGTTATATGTCAATGTCATCTGTGATAGACACAACCTGCGAGAACACATCACAGTTATTAATGTTAACTTAGTATTGTTCATCTCATTCAAGCAGTGCGTGCAGGGTCGGTGGGTGCATGCAGATTTATTTTTTTGATTGTTAGTTTTGATTGGTGTTGATTCCAAATGCGATAATTCTGTTAATATAAAACTTGTAGAAACGATTAGGAGCATCAGTGCTACCAAGCGAAAAGGTTATTTTGAGCCCTGGTAAGTGGCTTGCTTTTTTTTTTTAGAACGGTTTGGCACAATAGTGGAAAACTATATTTTCTATACTGTATCATTATTTTTTTTTATCATGTTCACATGTTTTGCCCATTGTTATTGTTTTTCAGCACAATTTTATTTCTTTCCTGCTCATCACCTGGCAGTCACCAATCTGTAAACTGTAAAATGTCCATTTCAAAAGACTGGGTGCCAATGATTATTTGTACATTTCTAGAATTATTTTTTAAATCTGATACAAATTATCTATTGCTGCTCACACAATGTCTATTAAATGAATGAAAAATGTTATTCTAAGCACAACAGCGCCTTGTTTTTCCATTTATTGTAGGACATAAAATTCAGCTTTTAGTCAGTAAAAGTCAGGGAAAAGTCAGAGTGGGAACCCTGCAGACTAATTCATTTTATTCCCTACAATTGTTTTATTTTTAATTTTAAGATTTATTTTTGCCATCTTTGATAGGACAGTAGGGCTGCACTATACTGGGAAAATATACAATATTCTTGTTGTGTATTGCAATTGCTTATAATATAACTTGACAATGACAATGATATGATTAGGGTGTTTACTTGAGTTGCTTTTTGAATGTTCCTTTCATGATCCTGTTTTACATGCTACAGCACATAATTCAATTAACATCACTGCATCACCGCGCTATCCACATTTCCTCCAGACTTTCATGTAATTTTGGGCTTTTCATTTTCAATGAGTCGACTGTAACTGCAGTTTGGCACTTTCGCTTTCATTTGGGAACATATCATGCATGCCCCCTGTGACAAACGAGATATTGAATGAGAGTATAAACTGCTGGAGGAGTATTTTAATGGAATTTCATACCGCACACCGAATGGGAGACAAAAACAGCCATTTGTGTATGTACTGACCTGTCGCAAAGTGCAGTGAAAAGTCCTACATGATGGTAATAGTTTGATTAAGGTGTTTACATGTCTGTAAATCGGCATACTTCACATGTCTTAATTCGATTTCTTTTTAGTTCGATTATAACCTTAATCAGATTAAATTAATTAGAAGTTACTTGTTCACATGGTAGGCTCTTAATCAGGGTATTGTCTTAATCATATTAAAGTTGGATTATTGGTGTTCATGTAAACATACTCAGCAGTGATCAGTGTTTATATTAGAACAATGTTTTTTCTCTTAATGCATAAATGTACTACGTGGTTAAAAAGACTATTTGTGGCAAACTGCTTATTGATATATAATATAATATAATATAATATAATATAATATAATATAATATAATATAATATAATATAATATAATATAATATAATATAATATAATATAATATAATATAATATAAAAAGTTAGCTGCAGATTCATACAGCCTAGCAACTCGTCTACTTGAAAAATGATTTTTCAAATACTGTGGACTTTTGCAGTATGTGTGCAAGAACAGCTTGCAGGCTTGTGTATGATGATTTGGACATTTATGAAGTGTGTAAAATATGCTTGTCTGCTCTCACAGGACCCCGTGGTTTAATGGATGGGGCTTTAACTTACCTCGTGGCCAATCTCTCCTGGATAAGTGGAACCAGATCCCCGAAGACGTGGATATTCTTATGACACACGGGCCTCCGCTGGGTAAGCAGTGAACGTAACTGTAGATGAAGAGCATGTAGACATCAGTTTGTGTCTGCAGATGGATTGTTGTATTTTCACGTCATCATAAATGTGATGATACACCACTAAGGCAGCGATGTTGGACTTTGTCCAGGGTTCAGAGACTGGGTGCCTAAAGAACTACAGAGAGTCGGCTGTGTGGAGCTACTCAACACTGTACAGAAGAGGGTCCGACCCAAACTCCATGCATATGGGGGAATCCATGAAGGTGAGGGCTAATTGATTGTATTTAACATATTTGTATAACTGTTAGGCTGCACACTTAATCAAAAATAATAAAATGTATTATCAGCAGGGCTTGACATTAACACCTGCCAACCCAAATGCGGGTAGATTTCAGCTGAGGCGGGTTAGACAGCCACCGCCACTAGCCTCTTTGGCTGCTTGAAAATAACTTGTAAAATGTAGTTTTCTTAAAATCAGGGTTCTACAATAAGGATGGCTTAATATGCCTGCAAATGTGATCTTAGAATCGAGAAGCAGCACGACTAACAAAAATAATTGTGTTTGTGCGAGCAAAAGAAAGCAGGTGAATACCGAATGAGCGGATGATCACTCATGAACCTAGAAACGCAACTAGTGTTCTCTTTTCAAATAGACTAGACCAGAGGTCACCAAACTTGTTCCTGGAGGGCCGGTGTCCTGCAGATTTTAGCTCCAACCTTAATCAAACACACCTGAACAAGCTAATCAAGGTCTTACTAGTTATACTTGAAACATCCAGGCAGGTGTGTTGAGGCAAGTTGGAGCTAAACCCTGCAGGGACACCGGCCCTCCAGTACCGAGATTGATGACCCCTGGACTAGACAAAAAGTTCTGCTCATGCACC
Source organism: Danio aesculapii (assembly GCF_903798145.1). NCBI lineage: Eukaryota > Metazoa > Chordata > Actinopteri > Cypriniformes > Danionidae > Danio > Danio aesculapii. The sequence continues at coordinate 22,702,764 of NC_079459.1, read as the reverse complement.
CACAGTCTGGCTGCTTTCAAGAGCTCCAGATTTGTCTTTTTGTAAGCAGCACCGGTTGCTTTCCTTTAACAATTCTTTGAACAAATTATTAATCGGCCTAATGTTAACCTTGTGTGTGTGATCATCCTTTCATCACACACGGTATGTTTTTCACCTGCTCGCTTTTGCTTACAGTTATTTTTGTTAATATGGATTAATTATTTTTTTACAATAATATTGTTTTAATATGAGATTAACTCCACGTTTATGTGTAGTTAACTGGTGATGTGGGACCTTTAGTCAGGACAGATTACTGTGTATAGTTTTAGATACATGACTAATTATTTTTTAAAATGTCAATTGGTTTCTTTTTTAAGAAATGTTTTGTTGAATAAAAGTATAGTATACAGTAGGGCTGCATGATTTTTTTTGCTTAAAATCAAGATCACGATTTTCTCACGATTCTGTAGATATTAAATAAAGGTTAATATTGGTAGGCTTATTGTTAATTCTCAAACATATGGTAAAACAATAATAATAATAACAGGCCTATGTGTAGGTCTACTGTTGGTTAAAATGCAAAGTTTTGCATAGTCATTATGGAGGACTTGAACAGACTTTCAGTATGTCCTGTTTGTTAATTCACAGTAAAATGATTGAATTAATATGTTTGAGACATATGCTTGTCATTTGTCATTGACAACATTATTAGACCATTTGTTTTCACTGGTAAAATGAGGCATTTGTCATTATCAGATTCCTTCTTGCATTATATTCAGCATTATATAGGCTAGTTATACTGACAAAGTAAACATTTATTTTCATGCACAACACTTTGTGTTGGCTATGAAAGAAAAAAATATCAAATGCTTGTCATAATCAAAACTGTAAAATGCGATATGATCATTTAAATGATGTGCGCGCTGGTGCCTGTGGGAGTGAGTTCAAGCCAAACTGTGAGAACAGCCCCTACAAGGGTCACAGAATCATCACAGAATTTGGTGTAACACCATCTTTACTTTCACTTCCCCATGCAAATCATTCTTTCAGCGCGGCTCTCAAATGATCACTCTGTGCAACAAACTGAACGTTATTTACAACTTTTTTACTTGTTATTCACAGCATATGCAGGTTCTGTTCACTAAAGTAGGCGTGATTGGTGTGCACGCGGCGTTCTCTGTAGTAAACAAACAGCTCACGGTCGCCTCATGTGATTTCGCAGCCGCAAATACATCACATTTAGACAGAAATAACATTTCTGGGTAAATTATACCTTATAAATACAGTATGTGACACTTTTAACACCATTTGATGTTGCTGTGAAGATGTGTGCGACTGCCTTGCTTCTAACCTTGAAAATATAATTGGCTGAATCGTAGAAAAGATCGTGTGTAAGGTCGAATTGAGATTGTGATCTTTTTTTCAATTAATCGTGCAGCCCTAGTATACAGCTATATTTTGACACATTTAAAATTTGTGGATTATAAATAGTTATTTATTTATGTTGATGTGGTCAGAGATCAATTTGGTAAATCCTTCATTTTGAGCTCTGAAAAGTCATTTGAAATAAAAACTAATTGTACTACTACACTATGAAACCATGACCCATTGGCTCATGCTTATTGCACAAGCTCATACACGACACACAAAAAGTGAAATGAATGAGGAGGCATGTGGTCATAACACAAAAATCAAGTCATTTTAGCATGCCAAAGTCATATTTATGCATATAAAATATATTTTTCCTGCAACAAAATTGTTGCTAGTGAAATTGCTAAGTCTCTAGTAATGTTTGAAAACTACTAGCCACAGTGGCTGGTGATCAAAAAAGTTAAAGTTAAGCCCTGATTATGAGAGAAGGCTTTAATGATGCGTTCACACCAGATGCGAATGAAGCGTCAAGTGCAAGTGATTTACATGGGAAGTCAATGCAAAGACGCAAATCGAACTTGCTGTGGAATGATGCGTGCGAATGACGCAATTCGCGTGAGTGAAGTGTTTTGTGTTTGACGCATGAATCACGTGATTCGCTCAAGTTGGAAAATCTTACTTTTAGCGGACAATCGTGGCGCGTTAACCAATCAGAAGCTTGCTCTTGTAGGGGCGTGATTGTGACATAGCGCCTGCAGTTGGTGTCCCGAAGGGAAATCCTCCTGCTGACACCGGACAACAGCTCATCAAACTGGGCTCGGCTTCGTCGTAAGCACTGCTGAAAGCTTCCATCATTTAAGTTTAGTTTCCAGAGGAGATTGTGAACTCGCAGAGCTGGGTGCACCTCAGAAAGGATCTAGTGGATCAGACTAGGCTTGGGGGGTAATACAGTAATATGGTATATTGCGGGATCTAAAAATAGCAACCGTGTCAGTTTCAATACCGTTATATCATAAGAAACAATGCACTTGTATACGAGACAAGTATTAAATATTATTTTATTTAATGCCTAAAAATGCGTGATTGTCATCACGGGACAGTGTGGAGGAGAGAGAGAGAGAGAGATGAGGTAAGATGGCGAGTGACCTGGTCTCGAAAAAGAACACAACCTCTGCAGTTTGGCAGTATTTCGGGTTTCGACCGAACGAGAAGGGAGACGTGGTAAATACAAACTAGAGGTCTGTATTCCGGCTGCTCTACCGCGGGACCCGACCAGATTTCTTGCAGTGCAGGAATAGATTTCTGAATAAAGCGCGGGAGCGGTTGGTAACTCTGGTGTAATTTGAATGGGAGCGGGCGCGCAGTCTAACAATATCGATCCCGAGTGAGCGAGCGAGCACGCGCGCATCCGTGTGGATGCTGTTTGTATGTGTGAATGTGTGTGAATGAGGGTTATTTTTGCAAGTATTATTATTACTGATTATTATTATTACAATTATACATTCAATTTTAATTGTCATACCTTTTTTTATTGTTTATAAGATTATTTATTTTTATTATTATTATTATTGGTGTTATTTTATACCTAAACTCTACAAACATAAAAAAAACTGCAAAAATCCCACTAATTTTTTCGTTTTGTTTTTACATTTCAAATAAATCCAGATAATGATTTATGAAATAAATACAAATATTCTTTTTTTTCTGGTTCTCAGGATATGGAATAATGACAGACGGTTACACCACGTTCATTAACTCTTCCACATGTACAGTGAGCTTCCAGCCCACCAATCCACCAATCATATTTGATCTCCCAAACCCAGGAAACTCCTGAGACTCATTAAAGTCTCTTCTTTTTTCTACATAACTCTTCCTTACTTAAAAGTAAAAAGTCTTTTTGTACTGCTTGTATTTAAATGCATGAAAATAAAATATTTTTTAAGGTCGGATTGAAGCCGGCACCATTTGAATGACTATTGGAACATGTGAATTCATATTTGTAATTTGTCTGAATCAGTTGCCTTCTGTTTGTCCTTTTTTTAATCGGTCAGGATCTTCAAAAGTGCATTATTAACGGTACTCCTAAAAGCGTCAGCAATACTTGACCATGTCTGATTTAATATTAAGTGTGCTTTGTAAATTTATTATAAAAAGTTATTTAAAGTTATAAACTCCTTGTGTGTTGTATTCAATTTCGGATTTAAATGGTTTAAGTGCATCTTTCACTCCTGTTGATGGGTCTGATTTTATTGCTACAATCAGACTTTGCTCTTTTCTCATCACGAAGACACATCTTTATCTTTCAGGCCAATAAACACCATAAAGGAAACATTTTGTCCTCTCAACATAAAAATAGACTGGTAGTGTGTGTAAAAAGTTGAAAGCACTTGTTGTGAGCTGTTCCTGTCCTCTAATTACAGTTTAGAAAACGCTTAATATGCATATTCGTAAAGATAGTTGACAGGTATTCAAGATGGACTAAAACTTTCAATGTAAATTTGCTTCAGGAGACAAATGTGGTCAATTGTGTAAATGCAATTGTTCTATAAATTTGCAGTATTTCTGCATTCCATTGGTTTAGAAACTGGAAATGACAATGCTGTACAACACGAAGCCATTCAATTTCTCCTCATCTCCATTTTTAGTTGTTGTAAAAATGTGTTGTATATTTCATTGTGGATCTCCAATCTTGTGAGCACAAAAAAGTTATGTCATTTCTGGTATTGTAAATGCTTTCTTTATATGTTGTGTGGTTTCATTTTTTTATTCATTGTGACATTTATCCAAGTTTATATGCAAATAAAACTGCAAGATTTTTACCTGATGTGTGTCTTTTTAAAAATCAGTTCAAATAAATTTGATCAGCATTTACACAACTTTATAATTTCAAACCTGGCGTGGTTAATTGACAAATTTAGTTGAAGCGAATGGTGACCATAGACTGTAAAATACTAAAAAAAACTAAAAAATTACTCTCTTTTACAAATACATGAAATGACTTAATGCAAATGTTCATCAGAAGCTTCTTCAGCAACATTAGGCTGCATTAGGCTGAAATTACTGAAAAAATGAAATGGCCTGCCCATGGTCCTGATGTAAACCTGATTGAAAATTACTGGAAAATCCTTGGCCACAAAGTTATGTCCAAGAAACTCACTACAGGTAGTAAATTGTAAAAGAGACTGAAGAAAAGGAGATCAAGATCACAGCAAAGCTGTGTGAGAGACTAGCGGTATGCTGAAGTCCTTTGAAGCTAGGGCCTCTATACAGAGTACTCATTAAATGAATAGTAAGCAATGTAAAACCCAGACCTACAATTTCCTTTCTAACCAAAAAGATTAAGACTATATTTCAAATTAATTGAATTAAAGCAGGGGTGCCCAAACGTTTTGAAGAAAACAAACTTGTGTGTGTCGAAGTTGAATGTACCAAATTGCATTACAATGTCTCCATGAGTAATTTCTTAATATTCAAAAATAACTACAAAATATTGCTTTAAATTATCGAAGATATTCACCCCAACCACCTCCCCATCAATCTCCCTATCTTCTCAATGGGTGGGCCAAATCAAAGGTTAGTATGGGCCAACTTTGGCCCGCGGGCACTAGTTTGGGCATCTCTGAATTAAAGGCTTAGTTCAGTCAAAAAATGCAAATTGTCATTAATTACTCACTCTTCCTTCGTTCGTTTATTCATGCACTCATTTTCTTTTCGGCTTAGTCCCTTTATTAATCTGGGGTCACCACAGCGGAATGAACCGCCAACTTATCCAGCATATGTTTTACGCAGCGGATGCCCTTTTAGCTGCAACCCATCACTGGGAAACATCCATACACACTCATTCACACACATGCACTACGGACAATTTAGCCTTCCCAATTCACCTGTACCGCATGTCTTTAGACTTGTGAGGGAAACCGGAGCACCAGGAGGAAACCCACGCGAACACGGGGAGAACATGCAGAAGAACATGCATAAATTCCAGACAGAAACACCAACTGACCCAGCTGAGGTTCAAACCAGCAACCTTATTGCTGTGAGCCAAATGTGCTACCCACTGCGCCACCATGCGGCCTCTTTTCATTCATCTTCAGGAAATAAATCAAGATATTTTGAGTGAAATCTAAGAGCTCTCTGACCCTCAGCAAGAGTCCCGTCAGTAACTCATTCATTCATTTTCCTTCGGCTTAGTGCCTGATTATTAGGCGTTGCCACAGTGGAATGAACCACCAACTATTCCAACGTATGTTTTACACAGCGGATGCCCTTCCAGCTGCAACACAGTACTGGGAAACACCCATATATTTTCGCATTCACAAGCATTCATAAACTACGGCCAATGTAGTTCATCCACTTTACTTAGACTGCATGTTTTTGGACTGTGAAGCCACGTGAACGCAGGGAGAACATGCAAACTCCACACAGAAATGCCGGGACTCAAACCAGCGACCTACTTGCTGTGAGGTGAGAGTGCTAACCACTGAGCCACCGTGCCATTTTTTTTTTTTTTAACTGTCCCATTTAACCCTTATTTCCCTCCTACACAGTAAATAACGACATGTTTGCGCACTTTACCCAGAGTTTAGCAACAGCTTTGATTGATTAATGAAGTCCATTAATTACCCCACATCTGTCAGACTTGGAAAAAAAGAATAGATAGTGTTGACGGGGGATGACCGTAACCTCGTGTTGTCCTGTCATGATGCTATTGATCGTGGAAATTTGTCCATGCAGCCTTGGCGTGCCAGTCTGATGGATGTCACTGATGATGCTAACACTGACCCCGTGTGCTCCCGCTGATAGCAGCAGCAGCAGCGGCAGCAAAGATGTTCAATCAGTCAACGCTTCACAATGTCAACCAACACTAAAAAAGAAGAACCCAAATGGGACACTTTTCCTGACAGCAGAAGTGTCATTCTTTCAAGGTCAAGCTTAATACACAAGATCAGATGTGACGCTTGGATTCACATGCCCTTCCCCCAAGCAAAAACGCTGATATCTTTAAAGTGTCCTGGAATTTCGGCGGTTTCCTCTTTGAGACCTTGAGTTATACACTTAAGACCTGCTCCCTTTTGTGGAACCAGTACAGTAAAATTGAAAAGTGTGCCCTTAAGGAATAAAGTTTTCCATAAAAAGACAGAAAGAGGTGGTGTTTTAATATTTATAATGGGTTCGTTTCGTACTACATAGTCATTGAATGCTTGATTCTGATTGGCTGAGGCTGACTAATAGGGAATTGCACTGCTAAAACAGTTCTCTATCACTATACTCAACGAATTCACTTATTTCAGAGCCTAAAAATAACTAAATTAATGAATAGATTAAAACAAAACCGCTTTGGATGAGAAACTAGTACTACACAAATGATATGTTTAAGGACAAAAACGTGACAAAAGTCTTCAAAAACAACATCTGAAGAACAGTGTCTTAAAAAGTGAAATAATCGATCAATTGGATTATTATTAAATAATGCACATCCGGGATGTAATGGCCACTCAGATGTCCAATGTTTTCTAATAATGCAATAGCCCATCATCAATTATTCATTAATATACACTTTTCTGGAATACTCAAATATGATTGGTCAATCTTTGATCATTCCTAATATTTGTCATTGTTTATAGCAGCAAAGCAGCAAAAATTATAATTAGAAATATAACTGAATTGATAACAGCGTCAACATCAGTAGAAAATAACAAGCTAATCGAGCAATGTTGTCAGAACATTGTCAAACATTCTGGAAAGGTTTTCACAAAATTATGAACGTATTTTCTCTATCCCAATCATCACAAATACTGCAGAAGACCTATTGGAACCCAAGAATCTCATAGAAATCAGTCAAGTTTGGTGAAGGAAAAATTATGGTTTGGGGTTACATTCAGTATTGCGGTGTGTGCGAGAGATCTGTAGAGTGGATGGCAACATCAACAGCCCGAGTTATCAAGACATTGTTCTGCCCATTACATTATAAACCACAGGACAGGGCAAATTCTTCAGCAGGATAGCGCTCCTCTTCATACTTCAGCTTCCACATCAAAGTCAAGGTGCTCCAGGATTGGCCAGCCCAGTCACAAGAATGAACATTATTGAGCATGTCTGCAGTAAAATGAAGGAGGAGGCCTTGAAGATGAATCCAAAGAATCTTGATGAACTCTGAAAGTCCTGCAAGAATGCTTTCTCTGCCATTCCAGATGATGTCAATAATAAATCCTTTGCGTCATTGCAGAGATGTATGGATGCAGTCCTCCAAGCTCATGGGAGTCATACACAATATCGACTATTTTTTCCACTGCTCCATGACTTTATATTTTATACTGTACATTATTTCTGTTAAGTGACAAGATGTTTGTCTATGCAAAGTCAAACCTTACTATCCTAATTAAATAATTAAAATCAAGGCATGATCATAATTTATTTTGGTAAAATAAGCGTAATCCAGAGACCTTTGCCTTTCATATAAGGCACGTCTGATACTAAATGATCAACTAGAAGTCAAGTTATTATTTGTTGCTCCTAAACCTTGGATAGGCGACAAGACTTTTGTCAGGTAGTGTAGGCTTAATTGTACCATCATTTACTCACCCTTTACATTTTCGAAATCTGTCACTTTCTTTCTACTGTTGAACTTTAAAGAATATATTTTAATACTGGAAACCAGAAACCCTTGACTTCCATAGTATTAATTTTTCCTACTATGAAAGTCAATGGTTACAGGTTTTCAGCTTTCTTCAAAATATCTTCTTTTGAGTTCAAAAGAAGAAAGAATCTCATAAAGGTATGGAATCACTTGAGGGTGATAAAATAGTGAGCAAATTAGATTTTTTTGGGCAAACTATCCCTTTATACCCTGTTTCTAAAACTGA